>NW_016108096.1:254107-291364 GCF_001604975.1 Cebus imitator | reverse complement strand
TTTAGTAGAGACGGGGTTTCACCGTGTTGACCAGGATGGTCTCGATCTCTTGACCTCGTGATCCACCCGCCTCGGCCTCCCAAAGTGCTGGGATTACAGGCTTGAGCCACCACGCCCGGCCTATTTAGTACTTTTTACATTCTAAAACTGCATGTGTTTTTTCCTCTCTCTTCCCAGAAGACCACTGCTATATCTTTCTGGTTGTAAACCTAAATTCATGTTTTTATAGTTGTCTTTGTTTAAAAAAAAAAGTCTTTATTGGTTTTGTTCATGGATCTAGTCCAGAGTTTCTTGACTTTCTTCGGTCGTTCACCCCTTTAAGTCTGTGATGAAACTGGGAGCGGGGGGGAGATCACATAAATATGAAATCATTGTAATATAGTACTTTCCATGGACATCCTAAATTTAGGATAGCAGGTTAAAAACCTCTGTTCTAGTAAGAGAGCTATCATGTTAGTGTAATTAACAATGTGAGTTTTGGTGCCAGACAGATTCACATCTCTCTGGCACTTACTACTTGACCTTTGACAATAGCTTAAGGTCTCCAAACTGTAGGTGCTTTATCTATAAAAGAAGGAAAATAATAGCACCAACAGTGTCATTGTGAGTGAGCACTAAAAGATAACTCACATATAATAGATGATAAATAAATATTTGAGATTTTATTAGTCTTACTCATTCTCCTGTCCAATTTTGTTTCATTTTCAAAGATGCTATTATAAAGACAAAGAACTAAACATAGAATTCCTACCTGAGATTCAACCGTAAGTTGTCCTTTCAGTGGTTGCTAATAAACCCACATATAATTATTCATATGTGAATCATTCCTTCTGCAAATTATCCTCAGACAGGTTTTGTTTTTTGTTTTTGGGTTTTTTGTTTGTTTGTTTTTGAGACAGAGCTTGCTCCATTGCCCAGGTTGGAGTGCAGTGACACTATCACAGCTCACTGCAATCTCCACCTCCCATGTTGAAGCAATTCTCATATTTTAGCCTCCAAGTAGCTAGGATTACGGGCATGAACCATCACTCCCAGCTAATTTTTATATTTTTATTAGAGACAGGGTTTCGCCATGTTGTTCAGGCTGGCCTCAAAATCGTAACCTCAAGTGATTCACCCCTTGTGGCCTCCCAAAGTACTGGGATTGCTGGTGTGAGCCACCGCACCTGTCCCTCAGCCAGTTTTTAAGTTCCAATTTGGTTCCCTCCTACCAGCTAATAATCTTGAAATGACTCTCTTTCTTTCCCAATCATCTATCATCATTCATTTTCTGCTATGAAATTACAGTCAGGGTTTTAATATTATCTTAAGACAAATGTATAACAATAAATCTGCTGCCAAAAATAAATATATATATATATATATATATATATATATATATATATATATATATATATATATAAAATGCATTAAGTCCCCTCAATGAGAAAAAAAAAGGAGGATTTTTTTTTTTTTTTTTTGAGACGGAGTTTCTCTCATGTTACCCAGGCTGGAGTGCAGTGGCCCGATCTCGGCTCACCGCAACCTCCGCCTCTTGGGTTCAGGCAGTTCTCCTGCCTCAGCCTCCTGAGTCGCTGGGATTACAGGCACGCACCACCATGCCCAGCTAATGTTTTGTAGTTTTAGTAGAGACGGGGTTTCACCATGTTGACCAGGATGGTCTCAATCTCTTGACCTCGTGATCCACCTGCCTCGGCCTCCCAAAGTGCTGGGATTACAGGCTTGAGCCACCGCGCCCGGCCAAGTAGGATATTTTTTAACACTGTTTTCTCCATTCGAATGAAAACTCAAGAATCAAACATACTTAGATGTATCTTGGGGATTATTTTAAAATGAGGCTTTTATTAATGTTCACCATCAAGCAATTAATTAAGATGGTGAATAATTTAACTTATTCAAAATATTGTATTTTTTATAGAGAAAACAAAATATATTGTGGATTTCTTGGAAGTCTTGTTGGAGAACCTCTACTACAACTCCAATGAATTAAGATCTTTTCATATTTATTTTCAAGAAGAGTTTTTTCAATTCAGTGTAAATTTGTGGGATAATAAATTAGAACTACATGATTTTCATAATTAGAACTATAAAATATAATTTTCAACCATATTTACAAATATTTATTTCACGTATTAAATGTGTTTTATATCTCTCTTCTGATTTAACCATTTCTGTAACATTGGTTACATATCATCTTATGCTATTTTGTTGTACAGTACTCAGTCAAAATAGAGAAGCGTTTATTACTGATCTCTTTCAGGCGCTGTCAATTTTGAGGATAAGTCTAGACCTTGGCTTTTATTTTATGGTGATTTGCAGATTTTAGAAAACATCAGTTAATTCTGAGAAAAGCAGCTCCTCCATGTAGAGAGTTAAACAGAAAAGTTCCCTAGTGCCATGATTTCCTTTTGGTACTGAGAGTGTGGTGTGATCTGGGGAACTGAAATAAAATGCAGTGACTTTAATCCCAAACTCACAAGTTTCCATCTAAAATCAACACCACTGGGTAGTCGGTAAAACATAATTCTTCTAGCTGTTAATATCACCCTTGGTAATAGTGAAGATCATTGTTAATAATTGTGTGTTTGTTTTATTACATTCCTTAGATACTGAGTGATTTAGTGAATTCTATTCAAATGTTTAATGTCAACCTGAAGCTGCCCCCAAATTGTCCTTTTGGAAAACTATGAAAAAATATTGAACTTCTTTTTGTACCCCTTGAAAGAAAAAGAAATTCTTACATTGTGGCTATGGCATTATGGTTTTTACCAGTTTGATCCAATTAGAGTTATTGTCTAAATTCCAAATAATTACAACTTTACAACTAGACAAAGGTAATAGGACAGAGAGCTCTGAATGTCCAGTCCTGGGAAGGGAGTTAATTTGTTGAAAAACAGTGCTTGCTTACATGGGTATAAGTCAGTGTGTTATGCAAAATAAGCTGCTGATTATATATGAGTTTTAAAGAGTTTGTGATTCCTTACTAATAATGTTGCATATTTATGTTTGCTTTCCCAAAATTTGAAATTACTACGATCTCTCAAACTAATGGAGATATTAGTTAGAATTTGCACTTTATTAGTGGCTTGAAAACTTTATATCTATGTTGGGGGCTGGTTCATGAATAATTCAGATGTCCTAATAGGTTACTTATCTTCCTTATATTAAAAGTTTTATGCTTCGATGTTTAACAATAGCTTTTTATCTTTTGGAGTATGGAAGGGATTCTAAACAAAACTCTTCATTTTCTAGCTAAGGAAACCTAATGCCTAGAGGCAGGAATTGGGGGTGGGGGTGGGGGCTTGACTGCAGGGAGTTAGGGACAGAGGTGAGTAGCAGCCTGACTGCTGGGTCTCCTGTTACATCTCATTTCACTTACCAAAAGCAGATTCTGGGGGTATTTATAAAATAATAGAACATTTTTAAGGAAGACAAGAGAGTCCTTGAACTTTTTAGTTTTTAATTAGCAAGAAAAACAGCTGAGAAAAACAGCTCCTCCTTGTAGAGAGGTAAACAGAAAAGTTTATAAGGGCATTGTATTGTGGGGGACAGAGGAAGGGAGTTGGTTATCAGAAAGGACCATACATGTGGTCTTAGCATGTATGTTAGGAATCATCTGTGACAAGAATTCTAGGGATTGAACTAATTAGTGAGGGAAGGTTCAAGACAGCAAATTTGGTTTCTGTTTTAAGGAGAGAAAAGCATCTGCCTGCAGTGTGTGCCTTTCCTTCT
Organism: Cebus imitator; assembly: GCF_001604975.1. NCBI lineage: Eukaryota > Metazoa > Chordata > Mammalia > Primates > Cebidae > Cebus > Cebus imitator. The sequence continues at coordinate 287,632 of NW_016108096.1, read as the reverse complement.
TTCCTTACAGTTAGCCGTGATTAGGGAAAGTCGTACCTTTAAGAACCCTTGGAGATGACATGTGGTTTTCCTCAAGGGAAGAGCACCAGCTGCACCACAATTTTAGCAACTGTCCCCAATCTCTCACCCCTCACAGATTCACTCACTGATTCCCAGAGCAAGACTGATGATGAAAACAAACTCAGCCTACATTTCTGGCCAAAAAAGACCAAGCTCTTCGTTTTGCTCTCCACCCTGCCTTCATCCACCCCAATCCCTTTCCCTACTAAAGAGATAATTTAATGGGCAGTCACTTTAAATGCTATCTAAGGGAGTAATTTTGAAAGAGAGATGTATTAAAATTGAGGGAAGATAAATGTTTTCATAATGAAGTAATTAGCATGATAGTTCAATGATACTGAGTGACTATAAAGCTAGTACAAACAGATTCTACCCTTCCACGCTATTTCCACAGTTGTTCTGTCAATAATAGGTAAGGCAAGTGACTGATTCTAACAAATGAAAGCCGTCTGCAAATGACACAAATCATTTCTTTAAGCACTACTGAAAGGGAAACCCTTGGAGCTAGTCACCTTTTAATCTGTGGATATGCTAGCAAGTGGCAAATGATCATTCTATTGGGAACTGATTCCCAGCTGAAAAATACCACAGTGCTGCTTCTTTAATTAACAACCTTTTCACATTGCTAACACATTAAAGCCATCCCAAAGAACACCCGTGCTTATATAATCAATGTCACAGCGTCTCTGCCTAAACGAATAATAAATGTTCCAGCTCTACACTAAGTGAAAACCTGTTCTCCAAGACTTTCACCTTCATAAAGATGGGCTCATAAAAATCGAAAAAGGAAAAATTGGAATGTGGTCTCATGAGGATAAAAAGGCTAGTGTTAATAATTAACAAGGAGAGTGAAGTGGAGTCAAATTAGCCATAATAGAGCCCAGAGTGACTGGCAAAGTCACCTCTCATTATCAAAAAACTCATTAAGAAATGAAGAGGTGGAAATCCCGCTGGGTTATTCTCACACTTAGGCTGTATCAGAGATTATTTTTCAGATTTCTTTCAAATGAAGAACTGTTAGGTCACCATATTGTATATTAGGTTAATCTTCAAGCTTTGAAATATGGAAGGCTGACACCTGCATGTTATTCTGTTTGAAGTGCTTAAATGAGCTGTGCATCTGAAATTCACGACTTGGTGTTTATAGATATATCTGGATATACATATACCAGGGACAAAGCAGAAAGGGTATAACATCTAGATTACAGCAAAGCTGTGTGTGTCAGCTTACTTTTGTAAGTTTGGACTTTACAAATGATGAAATAAGTGTCAAAATGTGAAAATGTACTTAACTCTCATCCCCAGAGTTGATTGAATTCAAAATTGTGTGTCAGAATTTGTTTTAATGACCAGTATAGTAAAGGAAATATAAAAGCAAGGAGTCACTATCTTTTTCCCCTCAGTTGAATTCCACAGTACTGCTCAAATTTCCCCTCCCTCTCTCCCTTCCTTCCTCCCTTCCTTCCTTCCTGCCTTCCTTTTCTGAGATGGAGTTTTGCTCTTATTGCCCAGGCTGAAGTGCAGTGGCGAGATCTCAGTTCACCACAACCTCCACCTCCCAGATTCAAGCAATTCTGCCTCAGTCTCCCAAGTAGCTGGGATTACAGGCATGTGCCGCCACACTCCACTAATTTTTGTATTTTTTATAGAGACAGAGTTTATCCATGCTGGTTAGGCTGATTTCAAACTCCTGATTTCGGGTGATCTGCCCACCTCAGCCTCCCAAAGTGCTGGGATTACAGGTGTGAGCCACCATGCCCGGCCTGCTCTAATTTCTTTACTACTTGTAGACTTTTAAAACATTTTAATCTGCTTTTTATATCTTCTTAGGGTTTAGTGGCTTAAAGATAATAACCTACTGTAAAATGCCAGTATGTTTTTGTAACAGATTAACAGGAACACCTGTAACTTCTGAAAACCATGGGCATCAAGAAACCCACCACTGAGAGAGTTATTGATTATCAATAGCTATACTCAATCATTCACATGGATGGGGCAAGTATTGTGGGACATTAACTCAAAGATTAGAAGGCTGGGCATAGCTTGAGTAGAATTACAGGCTTTTCCATTTGCCTTTAATATTAAATAATTTCATATAAAACAGCATGAGGACTGCTGGACCATAAGACTTCTTTGTTTATCTTTGTCTTATAAGCTTTGGTTAAGGTTTTATTGACTTTCCTGAATTAATCTCACAAGAAACAAGTGCTTAATGCCTATAATTTACAAATCCTAGGCCCCGTGCAAATGTGTGGATGAATAAGAAATGATTCCTCTCCTTGAAAAACATAAAATCTAGTGGAAGAGACACACATATATACACAAATAAATTGACACAATATATTGTAGACGTATAACTCAAATTCTGTGTGCCATCCTATGAAATTTTTTCATTATAATTTTAAACTTGGATTTGTTGCCCAAAAAGTAAGAAACATTGTAACAGCTGTGTTCTATCACTTCTTGTCACTTTCTCTCCCTAGTTAGACATACATGTGTATGAGTATATATTAGCAAATACCCCAAGGGAAAAGGAAGAGCTGGGTATGGTTGTAGGGGTTATTCTGGTGGTTAATGTATACATTAATATTACCAAACTATAAAATTACTTATCAAATTTTTAATTAAAAGGAAAATAGAATCCAATGTGTTTCCTATTCTACTTAAATGAGATGCTCTCAGAGTTTCCCTTAGGAGGTAGATTTTTATTAATATTTATTCAATAATCAGACATTTATTGAACACCTGCTTAATTTGCCAAATTCTTAGCTGAGTGCTATTCCTAGATGTCAGGGAAGGAGGGAAGAAGAGAGAGAGAAAGAGAGAGAGAGAGAGCACACAGCGTATGCGTGCAGGCAAGCAAGCATATTTTCCTTTTACATAATGTTGTTCTAGTCTGCACTTCTCCTGGCTTTTCTTCTGAAGCCAATGTTCATATTTTTTGTGATGGGGGTCTTCATTATATGCATTTGTCAACATGGAGAGCAACGTATTAATTTTCTTAGTCCGCCGTGCTTGTATTGCTCAGGGTTGGTACAATTTGTAGTTGCTTAAATAATTGTTTTATGGCAAAGTCTGTTGATTTTGTGGTTGGTATTGTCTGTTTGTTTTGCTGGTCATGAATTACTCATTTTCTTCTGAAATGCCTAATTAGAAGTTTAAGGAGAAAAATCATTCTTTCTAGTAATCCACTAAATCTGGCTAATTGGAAAAGGATGGGCAATATAAAATTGGATTATATGGGTTGAAGAGTCAACAGCATATTTTTACCCTAAAAGCAATACATGAATTCTTTTATTTGCTTATTCTTTATTTTACCCAGTGATTATTGTCTCAGCAATTGTTATTAATTGGATCATAGTTTAAATTTCAATTCTCTGTTGAAATCTTACTGCTAAAAGCCTATGACAAGTACTTTTGTAAATGTAAGACTTTTTGGTATGAAAATAATCAACACTAATAAATAATTTATTGGGGATTTTCAAAATAATTGGGCATATTGCATCCTGAGTTTAGCTTATATTTAAGCCATTTGTTTTCTTTTTGCCATTTCTGATTGTACCATAGGGCTCAATGTCATTGATGCTTCATTATTTTCTAACAAGATGATATTTGGAAACATGCAGTCTTTTGGGAAAAAAGTTATTTTTTTTTTAATCAGAAAAGTGGTTGCTGGTTTTTCCCTTAGGTGGTAATCACTTTTTGAGACTCACTCTGAGCAGCCTTTTCACTCCCACATGCTTAGATACGGTTTCAGAAGTGCTCTCCAATGAGGCCCCATTAAGAACTGGCCTATTTGAATGAACTGTTGTAATGGGTGCCTTGTAAATGCTTGATTTGGACAGGTGACAGCCCCAAATCATAACCTATCCTTATTAAACCATATGGAGAAGATAGAAGCACTTACTCTGATGCCTCCGGCTACATATTAAGAGGGTCTTTTGACAGTGTCTGATAGGAGTGGAATGCCAGCTGCCATATGGGCAACTAAGGAAGGAGCATACATTTACATAGACAAGTGTAGTATAGTGTATATTTCTGTAGCTTGTCTTTTGAAACCAAATATTCTCTTTCCTTTCTTTCCCTCTTTGTGTATTTCCCTTTATTTCTCCTCTCTTTTCTCTCCTACTCCCTCTCTCCCTCTCCCCTCCATCATTTTCTCTTTGTCTGTCGCCCCCATTTCTCCCCCACCCCTCCTTCCCATTTCTCTCTAGTTAACAAAGAAATAATACTGCCAGTTTTCTAAAACTTTCAAATGTGGATTTATAGTTTGACTTTTTTTTTTTTCAAATAAAGAACTCTTTGCTGAATTCTAAGCAAACTTTTGGCTAGAATTTTGTAGTTCATAGGAAATATAGGTAACCTTTAAATTCTGCAGGATATAATCATTTGCTATCAAGAGTCATAACAGACCAGAGAAAATCCTTTATTTGCCACATTCATTAAAATAAGAAACAGAAAATGACCAACTTTTATATTGATTAGAATTTTTTGCAGTCTGATCGTGTACATATGGGTTAAAAATAGAACTTGTCATAGCAGTATTATTTAATGCCATATTTTATACAAAGTATGTGGGGTATACATAGGCCTCAATAGGTTTTATAGGTGTCATTTAATACAAGCTCCTGAATAATAATGTAGTAATCTTAGTATTCAGGTATTCATTTATCCAACAAACACTTGATTACTTGCTCTGAGCCAGGGACTTTTCTGGAACTAAGAATACAGACATAGTTTCTGTCTTGGGAACCTTATATCCTTGTAAGCAGCGAGAAATATGTCAGCAAGCATGAAGACCACTTTTATAATAGGAACCACGGTGGAAACCTGCCCAGGGTAGAGAGTAAACAACAGAAGCCAGTAATTGGGCAAGAGGACAGCAGAATGAAGCGTTTCTAGAAAGGATTTGCGGAGCAAGTGTATATTGAATCATGACCATACAGGAAAGGAAAGGTGAAGCAACAGAAATGAGCACGAGAAGTAACTTGAAGACAGATCTTGGAAAGCTTTCATACCATGCTCATGCTTTTGAAGCTTGTCATAATGAGCCACTAAAGAATTATAATCTTAAGAGGACATTCTTAGTTTTATGTTTCAGCAAGCCCCTCTGCTGATGATTGTGAGAAGATGGATTGGCAAAGGAAAACGTAGGATCCTAAAATTAGGTGATTATTGCATTAATCTAGACAGGAGATGAGAAGGCCAGATTGGTGCAACTGCAGTGGTGATGAAGAGAGCACAATAAGATATTAAGGGTATCTTAATATCTTATTAAGGTCTTGTTAACACAGGTCTTGATGACTAATTGGATGTCAGAGTGAGGAATGGTAGTTTTATATACCACAGAAGTTAACGTGGAATTTTTATATCAAATTCTGGTTCCACTAATGACTAAATCATCTTAAACAAGTATCCTAAACTCTCTATGCCTCAGTTACCTTATTGATAAGTTAAAAAAAAAAAAAAAACTAGTTCCTCCTTCAGAGAGTTTTTGTGATTATTAAATGAGATAAGGCCCATATAGGACTTCGCATAGGGCTTGGTACCCCAAAAATGCTAGGGGTGAGGAGGAGGAAGGAAAGAATGAGAGTTCCCAAGTAGAGACCCAATACATTAAAATATCAGTATATTTTTTAATTTGCCTACTACAGTGAATGAGATGGTTTGAGTGAGAATATTTTATCCTTAAAGTTTAGCATGCTTATTTAGATGGCATTTGGTAAAAGTAACTGAATTATTGAAGCTATAGTACCTTCTAGCTCGATGATTAAATATCTAGGAATAAATAAAGCTTCTTTCAGTGTGCTAATGAAAACATCATTAAGATAATATTAGTCTCCTAAATAAGATACCAATCATTAAATATGATTATCGTTTGCAATTTAATGGGAAATCTTTCGGCATATACCTGAGCTGGGAAAAGATTATTTAACCACAAAAAATACTAACCCGTATCAATTAGAGGTGGAAAAAAATCTGTTGTATTTCCTTCTGTGTTTAGAATTACTTCCCACACTAATTTATGTGTCTGTAGTTGTCCAGCCTCTGACAAATTTGAGAAACACGTAAAATAACGTATGCAGGGAGTCTTCATATACATTCCACAGTGATAAATATCATATACTTTGCCCAAGATCTAAAACACTGTTAGGCTTTTGGGAAGAAGATAATGTGGGAAGTTGTCATACTGAGTATTTTATAAGACACTGCTATTGGAGTTCCTAGTAATTAGATTTAGTAACTGTAAGCAAATGTAACTATTACTGACTTTTCCCCAACTTCTATCTTTTCACCCTAGTCAAAGTCACTATCATCCTTTACCTAGTCCACTGCAGTGAAGAACTGAGTACTAACCTTTTTCTCTGTTTTTAGCCCTGGCTACCTACTCCATTTTCTGCACAGCAGCCAGAGAGATCATATCATGTCACTCCTCTGCATAATCATAAGCATCATAAAGCTTCCCATCACACCCACTAAGAGCATCACTCTTTGCTCAGTCCTAGGATCTAGACCCCCTCCCACCCCCCGCCATGGGCTACCCATCCCTCAGCCTATTGCAGTTACTCTGGCCTTTCAACTTACTGCAAAGACACAAGCTTATTCTTCCCCAAAACTTGTTTTCTAGCTGTTCCCCCTACCTGAAAATCTCCACTTTAAGTCTTCCATGGAAGGTTCTTCTGTCACTTAGATTCAACGAAAATATCATCTCTTGGAAATACCTTTCCTGACCACAGAATATATTTTCAAATCAGCACATTTTCACTTTGAGGGCCACAGTGGGACTTAGGACATGTTCTTTGAGAAATATTTATAATCTATAGTACTGGCATTTAAAATAAATTATTAAATATTACTTAGCATTACTGTTTTCCTATAGATTCTCTGTTTTTTTCATGGTGCAACTTAGGCACATACTCACCTATATTTTTAATAAAATTGCATTATCTGCATAGAAAACATTCCTCTCCTGAAAAAGGTGAGTGTACCTTGCCCAGCAGTCTTGTAGCACAGATTCTAAGACTTCTGTGACTATTTTAGATAGAATGTTCCATACTACCATTTATTAAAGACAAATGGAAAACTGAAAAATCCATGTGATGTGCCGACTGTTTTTAAATATAGTTACGAAAAATTGAATGACTAAAAAGAAAGTCCACAAATAACTATAATGTTCATGAGTCGAAATAGATATTCCCAAACACCCAGACACACTCCTAGTGAATTAAACAAGAATAGCTCTCACAAGTAAACAAGCTTACTTAGAATTGAGTAGGGTTAGCTCCTCTGTGATACATAGCATAGCACAGAGATTGTAACTCTGCTTAATTGCTGCATTTACATGTGTCAGGACCATCAGGGGTGATGGCAGCTCCCTTGAATTTCCAGCGAGTGGTCATGTGCCTATGTGTTAAACCTCTTAGAAAATAAAAACATACCACCTGCCAGGAGAATTGTAGAGAGATATAATCTACTTGTGTTTTGACAGCCATATATAGAAGGCTAATTACACTTTTTGATCAATTTCCATGATACGATATTCAGTGTGGGGGATAGGATCTACTCTCATCTGCATTTTATTAGTTCTGTGTCACACTCTCTCAGGAAAAGGTTTTTTTGCCCATATTTTCCAAATGTCTGATATTATCCCTCTGACAAACACTGTTTCTGCTTGGCTATTTCAGCACTTTTGTGTAATGGAAAATTTCACAAACACTTGCAAGAAATCTTTGTACCCTTGGTTGTCCGCTACGTGGATCTCATGGAGTCTTCCATCGCCCAGTCAATTCACAGAGGTTTTGAGCAGGAGACGTGGCAGCCTGTCAAGTAGGTATATTACCCAGTGCCCCTAGAGCACCTGCCTCTTCAACCCTGACCTTCTGACTTTACACATGGCCATCTGTAGTTATTGCTTATGGTGGTCCCTTCCCACGTTGTTTGTTTCTTTACAGGAATATCGCCAACAGTCTTCCCAATGTAGCTCTTCCAAAAGTTCCAAGTCTGCCTCTTAATCTTCCACAGATTCCTAACATTTCTACTCCTTCGTGGATGCCTTCTTTATATGAGTCCACGTGTGTATCCCTCACTTATTTCCTGGTGGTGTGTTAGCTGGTGCATGGCCTGGGCTGTGTTCTGCGCAGATGTGTTTAGATTGCATGGCATTTGTCATCGTTGGTTGAGGAATACTGCTTTTGGTTTTGTTTGAGTGTTTTAAGCTAGAAGCTAAGCTTAGCATATCTATAATGAATTATGTCAGTTAAAAAGAAAAAAACACACTAGTTTAATGTAGTTCATATGTAATCTGTGGTACGGGAATCATTTGGTGACCCAGGTTATACATTCTACCCTAAGTAAAATAACCAGAGTTCTCCTTATATAGACAAAGCATTTCGAGGATTCTTAGCTCCAGCTTTATTACTGCCCACATGACTTTTCTTATATAAGTTGAAAACCTTTGGAAGAATGGTTTTATAAGAATATAATCTTTTTTCTATTTTTATCCTAGTCTCAACTTTTAAAAAACAGTACTGCATCATGCAAGGAAGGGGTTGTCCTTTCATTACCAAAACCAGAAAAAGTTCTTCTCTTGTTCCTTTAATATAGAGTTGGTACATCTTGCTATTTTTAAATAGTCTTTATATTATCCAAAACCATGTTTATTAACTTCACATTATGGTGACCTTGACTGTTGCAGAATCAGAAACTAAGAATCACTAAAGTGAACAGGAATGGGCTTTTAAATTGATCAGGTCTGAATTTAGATCTTAGCTTATTAATTGTAAATCTTTCTTAGCTTCAGTTTTTTCCTCAAGTCTAAAACAGCTATGACACTTAATTGAAAGATGTTTTTGTGATGATTTTTTGAAAAGAAAATTGTATTGAGGCACATTCTAGGCTTTTAATAAATGATTAGTACTGTTGGCATATCCTAGGCACCCAGTAAATGATAACTGCTGCTACTCTACATTGTTGTTTTTGTTATTATTACTATCATCAGGCATCATTATTTATAATGGTATACTTCTTAAAACTATGAGCCTCACAGTGATCAGAACTAAGTAATAGTTCCAGTTTACAAATGGGAAGACTCAGGCAGTTACATCCTTTGCCCAAGATCTCATATGAAATGAACTAGAAAGAATAATTATTAGAGGAAGAAAAATAGATTTCATTTATTGAGAATTTACTATGTTTCCAATATAGTGCCACGTTCTTATCTCATTTAATCTTTATAATAACCTTGCATCATTATCCCCATTTTACAGTTAAGGAAATTAAGTCACAAAGAAATTAAAAAACAAAATTTGCTGATATCTCACAGCAAGTAAGTGACAGAGGCAAAATTTGAACCCAGGTTTGTTTGACTACAAAGTCCTCACTCCTGTCATTAATTTGTTCTGCTCCCTTAGAACCTTGTGTTTAAGAACTTGCTACTTTTCCACCTATCCTACCACCAACTGGAAATCCACACCTAGTCAGGTATCCACACAATCAAGAAAAGAAAGAGGAAAAGACCAAGAAAGAGAATAACTTGCAAGTGATTTGGCAATATTTCTCCAAGTTAAACATCATCACTGTATTCATAATACTCACTAGGATATTATGTTACATGTGAATTTTTTTTTTCTTACAGAAATGTGCTTTGGGCCAATAGAGTGTGTAAAGTGTTGTCTGTGAGTGCTCAGGAAATTACATACAAAGTATAATGAACCTTTCTAAGTATATGATTTTTTTGTACTTTTTTACACTGTCTATAATTTAACTCCTCTTCTTCCTAATTTCTCATCTATTTAACACTCGATTTTAGCCCAGAACACTGTCATGGGCATTATCTTGTGAAATTTAGATTTTTGTTAGTAGTCTTTTTATTAACTGTGGGATTTCTATGATCTCTGAATACCTTATTGAGGACACTTTTTTAAAGCATGTTAATCTCAGGACAAGAATAATGACAACTTTGAGCTTTGTAAGTAAAATGATTGTGCTTTCACCATTCTGTGGAAAGTTAAAAATGCATTTTACAAGTTGATCACTATTATCTTTACCTACCAAGGTTATTAACATTAATTCTTCCTCAGAGTGTCCAAAGTTACTCATAATGTTATGATGTTATTGCCATTTTTTTTGAAGTTTAAAACATTAATAACAAGAAAGATTTATATTTAACAAATAATTAAAGATACAACTGCTGATTAAATAAGAATATCAAAGTAACTATGATTTTGAAGATACACCCCTGCCTACTAATGCATAAATCATGCAAGGATTGCTCATCCACATATCTATCTGTATATAAAATCTTTTCTCGTTTTTTTTTTTTTTTTCTCTAGAAATGAATGCCAGTAAGGTAAGTTTTCTACTGGCATTTTTAGGAAATTATCTCAGAGTCCATTATTCACATTCAGATTCTTTAATCTGTTAATAATACCTTTAGGAATAGGTCACTGATTAGAAATAATTTTAAAATGAAAAAGCTCTGAATAAATGGCAGGTTATATGTACCAACTTCAAAGAAAGCCTACTCACATTTTTTTCATATATCTCTCTAATTATAACAAATACTTTTTATCTTAATTACATTCCAAATTAAACACATTTATTGTCAAGAATCAAACAAAAGAAAAATGTATCCATATTCTCTATGAAGATTGTTATATATTATTAGGAGATCTATTTTTAGTAGAATTCTGCCTTTACCATCAGAGATTTTGTTTTATTATGTTGTTTCTTGTCATTGTGTTGTTAAAGAACATATACATTTCAGATAGTTACATTTCTCCAAAGTAAAAAGATTATAAGAAGCAGATTTGCTTCTTTGCCAATTGTATTGTTATTTTTAAAACTTAATCTACCAAACTGCACACTGTGGATATGAAGGGAGATTTTGTTTGGTCTTTTTTTCTCTTATTTTTATGATATATATGGCAAAAGAAGAAATAAAAGTAGTGTTTTTTAAACACTTTCACTGTAGTATCAGCATGGTGTTTCGTTCTCTCATTTAATGGTGCATTAGAGGCACTGAATATTAAGGTGAAGAGATTTAAGTGAGTAAAGTGCTATGGGAAGTGTTCACTGCTTTGCTGTGATTGATCCCTAGAGAACTTAACTCTGAGGGCATTTTGGCTAGACAAGGAGATCAGGAGGAATTACTGGCAGAATGGGAATAGAAAAGCAATGTAGATTGGTGATAGAGCTTTGACGCTGAGGCCAGGGTGGAGGGTAGAAATAAGCTTTTAATTAGCCAGAGCAAGAGGTGACTTTGTTTCAAAGCTAGCTCATTAAGATATATTTAGCTAAACAATGTGGTACCTTAAACAATTTATTTTTTTTTAATTTTTAAGTTCTGGGATACATGCACAGAATGTGCAGTTTTATTACATAGGTATTTTCCACTGTGATTTTGTGATAAGTAAGTTTATTTTTTAAATTTTCTTTTGTAAACTAAAAATATAAATTTTAAGTTAGTGTATGTGGAGCAATTGTTGGAAAGCTGAGAACAAATGAGACCTACAGTAGCTTTTTTTTTTTTGCTTTTGCTTTTATGCTCTTTTATACTTAAATTTCAATATGTTTTAATGTAAGAAGATTTTACTTTCAAAACATTTGTTTCTGTATTAGCCTATGTACTTGCATAATGGAAAGTAATAGCATGACCCTTTGCCAAAATATTATATGTACTCTTCTGTAAGTTATCTTCATACATGGGGTGATGGCACAGTCCTCGAGTAATTTTACCATAGTAGTGAATGCTTAGCGAATCTTGGCTCCACAATTAGATATAAGGACCTGAAATAATTATTATTCTACAACTTCAGAGCACCCTGAGTGTCATTTCTCTGTCAGACAATACCTTGGGTTTTAATAAGCCAGAAAAGGCAAAAAATGAAGATAAATGTTTGCTTCCCTACCTATCCCATTTTATTTCTGGTACCTTTCTCACCTTTACCTGTAGCTGAGAAATTCAAGGACCGTATATTCTATACACATGTAAGTAGACAGAAACCACCATGGTGACAGAGGCACATATGCATGAATAACAGCAAAGCTACTGGTTGCAAATATAAGAACTTTCTTGCATAAAATGTAATTTTGAAGGCTTGCAAGAATGTTTATCCTAGAGATTGGTAAAGAACACTTACAATATCTATCTGTTCTTATGTATACAATATAATTTCCTTAGTAAAGTATACGTATCCATTTTACCTCGTTGTATGAAACCCTACCACCATATTTATTTCTGTTTTGTTCTCCTTGCCCTGCCTTGTTAAGAATGATAAAGGAAGAATTAGAAGGCTGAACAAAGAAAATATTGGATCATTAGAGATTTTATATGGTTTTTTTCACTGATAGCAATTGATACAGAAAAGGAAAAACAATGTATTAATGGTATACATCATTAACAGGGGAAATTCATGATGTTCATTTTTTTTCTTTTTCTTCTAGCAATGGCTCAGCAACATCAGAAGACCTTTTTTGGAAACTTGATGCACTGCAGATGTTTGTCTTTGATCTACACTGGCCAGAACAGGAATTTGCCCACCACTTAGAGCAAAGACTTAAACTAATGGCCAGTGACATGCTAGAGGCCTGTGTCAAAAGGTAGACATGTATTTTCAAATTGCTGCTTAATGTGCCAGCACCCAAAATATCACTTCTTATCAAGTACCTAGTATATCATTGCCACAGCAAAGGTTTCACGATGCAGTACTGTTCCAACATTTAATGAGCATTAGGTTATCTTGACTAAATTCTGGGGACCCATATAATTGATGAAAATGGCTGGATACTTTTTTCCAAGTCTCCCAACTATTGCCTTAATCGGTAACATCTATACCATATTAATGATTTCTTTAGGGCTTACTGTTACCTCTCTGGGAAAACTGTGCTTTAAATTCCCAAAGCAACATTTCCTGAGACATATGAAAAAGGTCTGTTATGTTCTGTATGCACTATGTACTCTGTCTGTGTACTGTGAAATGGCATAGTAAGCTCAAAATAGCAACAGCACCATCAGTTGTTCTGGGATTACTAACCGTATTCTGGTATTTTCTGTCTACAACAGATGAGTTCCAACTATCGGCTTAGATTCTTTAGAACTTAACTGGAAATAAGTTATGAGGTTTTGTATTCTTCCAAATGTGCTTTCATTTTATAATAGTTTTACAAAATCAGCATTGCATCCTAATTGGTCAAGCGTTATTTTTTCATTATCCTTGTTCATTATATGTACAAGGACAACATGTAGCCACATATTAGAAAAGCATTCAAACACTGGTTAGACCAATTGGATATTTCCAAAAATCTTTCAACCAAGAAAAATTCTGTCTTTAGAATAATATTCAGTAGCCCCTTAAGGCAAGACCATGGATTAGGTAGATTAATGTTTTTTAGAAATCATTATTGATTTTGATGTCTCAAATCTGTGGATGTTCATAGGATAATTTTGCAAAACCAACTCCAAATTGCCCATAATGCAGTTTCTTTCAAAAACCTGTCTGCAATTTTAGGTTTTTGAAGGATAATGTAAGTGACATAAAAGAATTACACATTGTTGTACATTGATTACCGGGTTTTAGAGTTTTCTAGACTTGTGCTTATTTTTTCTAATTTGGTAAGCCTTTATACAGAAAATATATTCTGCTTAAATGCATAGAGTTGTGTGATTTTTCTACTTGGAAATTAATTCAGACAGCTAAGTGAAATTATGAGTTTTTTCTATTAAATGTGGTGATCTGGATACAACAAAAAGCTTCGTTTGGGTGATGATACTGTCTGAGTGACTGCATGAAGCTAGGCTTAATATTAAAATATCACAATCTGATCTTTCACTGAGACCTGAAAAGAAAAGCCTCCCCTGACCAGCTCCCAAGCACTGCCACACTGCTTACTCATTTGCATGTTTTAAATTAGCATCTTGTAGTGTTGATTTCACTTTTTACAAAACAGGTAAGGTGTATAGCAGAATTTCTTACTCCGAATTCATGTTTTTAAAACTAGAACAAGAACCGCATTTGAACTCAAGCTGCAAAAGGCAAGCAAAACAACTGACTTGCGCATTCCAGCTTCCGTTTGCACAATGTTTAATGTATTAGTCGATGCCAAAAAGCAAAGCACCAAGCTCTGTGCCCTGGATGGAGGACAAGAGGTATGTAGGATGGGCCACGTGGGAAAAGGCAGCACAGGGTGCCTTGGCAGGGGATATGCTCTTTCCATAAGGCATTCTCTTGATTGGATTGAAAAGACCCAAGTTCTCCAGCACCAAATGTTTGATCTTTTCTTTACTGGAATAATGGCATGCCCTTTATCCTTTGCTCATATGAGTTTCTCCTTTTTGATATAAATACAGTCCAAAATTTTATAAGTGACCATGAATTTTAGATACAGCTTTTAACAACTTATGTTGTGTCATTTACATAAACCTTGCCTTTTACAAGCAAATGAGAAAGTTGGAAAGCTACCTGTTTTGTTTATACAAATCTAGAGTATCCAGAGTTTGCATCTATGAAAGTAAGACACACAAAAAAGTATGAAATAGTTTATTTGCACAGGAGTTTCCATTTTTTAAAAATTAGGTAGAAATAGATTTGTAAATCTAGGCCTAGTTCTTATCAATAAATATCCTATTCTTTTCATTTGATTTATATTTTGTTTGGTTTTATATTCAGAAGTATAATTTTATTTTACCCCATTACTTTTTGTTGAGAGTGGTGACTGGGTGAAGATTTATGTATTTATTTTCAGCTAATTCATTTAAGTTGACATTTTGTTGTCTTTTTTCCCATGGTAATTACTTTTTCTTAATTTCTTTATTCTTTCCTTTTGTTCTCTTTCATCATCTTTTTTTTTTTCCCTCCATGGCATGATCCAGTTTGGTAGTCAATGGGTAAGTCTCATTTTTTTTTCTAAAAGCATATTTTCATTTGAGTTATTATTTTTGCAAATGTGTATTTTTTATTTTTATCTTTTCAAATTAAAACTATGTAAATAATTTTATTTTCGGATTCTTGGCTTCTATGTTTGCATATATAAGGCTAACTGCTTACAATAAAATAGCAATAGCCCAAAGATTCATTAAAACACTAAATACTTATACCTTAAATAATGACAGGGGGACTGTTTCTCCCCTGTTAAACTGCCGAATTTATAAACTATCCTTAGAGTTTTAAAGATAAAATCATCGAAAACCAAATTAATTCGCCTTCTCTTAAATTGAAATCTAGATAACTGTAGAAGCAGAGTGATTATTAACATTTTTAAGCATTTATCTACACTATACTTTTAATACCAAAAAATTTCAAGTTTAGAGCTTTAGATGACATACAACTTCTAAAAACGAAGAAAGAGGCCACACCCAAAGTCACTTCATACAGATGAACCCAATGGTGGATTTCAGTGAGGTATAAGCCCACCAGTGATACAGTCTTTCCTCCCACTCATGATGGCTTAGGATGTGACCATCATCAGAGGTAAGGAAGAGGGATGCCTGTGTCATGAGACGTCGGCCCTCTTCCACAACAGGTCCTCCTAAAATAATACCCCCCAGAATCCCTGATGTACAAGATTAGAAAACCTCTATGCATGAAGGATTGACTAGTGTATATATTTGTTCTTTTCTTTTCTTTTTTGTGATCAGAATGTCTTTGTGTCCTGTAGGTAGGTTACATCTTACAAGTCTTACACTTGACAATTGGGAATCAAACTCAGAGTGACTCTTCCTGGGCTGACAGTTCTCATCTAAGCAGAAGGGCTTAGTTAACTATGAAAGTAGATGGGAGCTACTTTCATAATTAGCCTTATATATGCAGTGGCTCACGCCTATAATCCTAGCACTTTGGGAGATAGGTGGATTGCCTGAGCTCAGGAGTTCAAGACCAGCCTGGGCAACATGGTGAAATCCCATCTCTACTAAAAAAAAAAAAAAATCATCCTGGTGTGGTCAGGGACACCTGTAATCTCAGCTGCGTGGGAGGGTGAGGCATGAGAATTGCTTGAACTCAGGAGGCAGAGGTTGCAGCAAGCCAAAACTGTGCCACTGCACTCCAGCCTGGGCCACAAAGTGAATCTGTCTCAAGCAAAAGAAAATAGATAGGAAGCTGCTTGTTAATGCTATACCTTTTGACCCAGATATTTACATTAGCTATTTGACTATAATTTATATTTATTCATGGATACACAATTTTATTCTTTGAGCAATTCACAGAAAAAAAAGTATTTATAATACCATAGCATACTACCTTACAAATATATCAAGTAACTGATATGTGTTATAGACTGTTCAGTAATTCTCTGATCACTTATAACTTCATTTATTATATCTAATTATCTGAATGAGTAGGCAGCTGGCTTGGATAACAATGGCTCCTGTTTACCTCCTCATGTTTTCTAGTACCCAGATGTAAGCCTTTGATTTTCTGCCTGAGAATATTATCTTAACTTTCTTCATAAACCCATTCTTTCCTCATCTGGTTTGTAGAATCATCTTCCATTAATACTGGGTTTATCTATTTATTTTAACATACACTGCAGGCACTCAGTAAATGTTTGCAGAGTGAATGAACAGATTTGTCACTGCATTAAAAATCCTCCCCTGTAAGAAGCAACTTGCTGTAGTACTTAAAAGGAAAAGCAGGCACACACACACACACACACACACACACACACAAATGACAAGCATTGTTACATTGTCAAATGATTCTTTACATTAATAGGTGGGTGGTTTTGAAGAGTGATCTGCTACTGTTCGTTATATATGCACCTGTACATTCACACCAGAGACAATTAGTTCCCCACAACTTTCACACAATTAACATAGTTCAAAATGTGCAGGTGTAAAACCCATTAGCAACCCTGAAAAAAGTGGTAAACAAGAATTGCATTGCAAAAGAAGAATTTTATACATTGCTTTTTCTCTTCAGTAAGCATACCCACATAATTGTGTAGTCTTTCCCTCTCTATATGTGCCGAGATAAGTTTTGGAATTGTTGAAAATTAGTATGTATATTACAAATACAGGTGAGCCAGTGGACTCCATTTAACAGCAACAAAGTTGTTGAAAAAGCTAGATTACTGGACAATCTGGATCCATGTAAAATATATATACTATATAGTTAAACATAGCAGCAATGTTTTCTCTAAATTGTAAAGAAATTACCTCTCCAAAATGTCTAGTGAATTTGTTATTGTTATCATCACTGGGATAAAACTTGCACAATTCCTTCCCCACAATGCAGTCCCTTCTGTGCTTCTAAATCATGATTCTGTTTTCTTACATGCTACACGATGATGCAAACATGCTCCACTGAGGCCCAGAATTGGGTTTAATAGAGTGATTAGTGAGTGAATGATCTGCTTATGTGACAGCTGTGTGAAATGAGTCAGCAATTTCAGGCCAGTCTCTCAGGGACAGATGTTGAGATCACAAAACCACCACAGTATTTAGAATCTTCATTATCCATTACTGCACAAAAGCAGATGACTAGATGGGCTGTAGACATTCATCAGCCATCAGAACCACTTCATTCCATGGTCCCATTAGTTGAGGATGAAGGTGAAAACACATTAATATGGCAAATTCAGGAGAGCAAGGGGCCTTACTTGTGCCAAATTTGTTCTCAGTTAAATTAAAATGTTTCCATTTCTAGAACTAACAACATAGTACCTTTAAATTATTATATACCCCAAGACAAAGTCCAAAATCTTTTAAGAAAACTGGAATTCAGTATCATCTGATTAGTCTTCATTTCATGAGTGTGTTTGTGTGACAACAGTCAGGTGAAATGGTGCTGTTCACCTGATTGTAAAGAGGCCAGGATTTCAGACTGTGCCTAACCTCTGATTTCCCGGGGCTTCATGAAGTAAGGATTCCTGAATGGTTATCTTAATGTAAGTTCAGAATCATCTGCTGGGAAAGCAGGCACAGTTTGCCTTTGAGGGCAAACGTGGGGAGACTTAGCTTAGGAATGAACTGGAATCTACCAAAGCCCTAGTATCTAAGATTATCAATCTAACTTGAAGTATTCTAAGAATTTTATTTTTCTCTTTTTAAATTTTAACTTTTGTTTTAGATATGAGGGTACATGTGTAGTTTTGTTATACAGGGTTATTGCACCCAGATCATGAGCATAGTACCCAATAGGTAGTTTTTCAATCCATACCTCCTTTCCTCCCTCACCCCTCTAGTAGTCCAGTGTTTATTGTTCCCATGTTTATGTCCATGCATGCTCAGTGTTTAGCTCCTGCTTATAAGCAAGGACATGCAATATCTAATTTTCTGTTCCTGTGTTAATTTGTTTAGGATTATGGCTCCAGCTGCATCCATGTGGCTGCAAGGGACATGATTTCATACGTTTTTATGGCTGTGTAGTGTTCCATGGCATATATGTATGACATTTCTTTATCTGGTCTACCATTAATGGACACCTAGGTTGATTTTATGTCTTTGCTACTATGAAAGCATGATGATGAATATACAAATGCAAGTTGTTTTTGTTTTGTTTTGTTTTTGGTATAGTGATCTGTTTTCCTTTGGATGTGTACCCAGTAAATGGGATTGCTGGGTCAAATGGTAGCTCTGTTTTAAGTTCTTTGAGAAATCTCCAAACTGCTTTCCACAATGGCTGAACTAATTTACATTCCCACCAACAGTGTATTAGCATTACCTTTTCTCAATATGTTTTCTTTCTTTGAAACAATGTCTCCTTCTGTCACCCATGCTGAAGTGCAGTGGCATATTCATGGCTCTCTGCAACCGGGAACTCAGGCTCGGGTGATCCTCCCACCTTGACTTTCTAAAGTGCTGGGATTACAGGCATGAGCCACCATGCCCAACCTCTAATAAGAATTTTATAGGTTTTTATTGTTGGAAACAAAAATGTTCCAAATTCTTATGAAAAATGCTGTCTGTTATAGTAAATGGGAAGAAACGATCAGTTTTAACTTATGTAATATAAATGTCTTTGCAGATACATTGTTTTTACCTGTGATCTCTTTTTGCTTGTGTTTGTCATTGAAAGTTACCTGAAAATTTCTAAAAAGCTGCTTTTGTGAACTAGTTTAAGCACACCAGTGAACTTAGAATGTTTTAACCAGCCACTGAATACTCCTATCCCCACCCCAGATGAACACACAATAACCATTATTATTCTGGCAGTTTTTGACTTGCTTTATTTTAAATGTGTGCACACACAAATATTACTTTCACAGATAATAATTAATTACATTTATTGACATATTTCAATTTCTGGTTTTGTCCCTATTCCTTAATTCTACAACTTGCTTGTATGTTAATTTGTCATTTTCCTGAAATGCATAATTTAATTTTTTAGCAAAAATTTAAAAAACACACAGAAAAAGAAAAATTTTTCTGGGTCCCCTGATGAATGACTTTTTCTAGCTAACTTTGTATTATCTATGTGCAGCATATGTGGGTTATCATCGGCAGAATATATATATAAAATGAGAATTCTCAGGCCATCTTTTCTCTCACACTCATGCACCTATCCCACCTCCACCAACTGTGCAGCCAGAGCAGATTCTGAAAAGTTCTCAGCAGTTGTAATATTCATGTAAGTCAGATCTAATCAGATACATTTACAGTAGCAGAATCCCATATTGTAAAAATCTGAAAACCTCACGCTATTTGGATTTACCCCTTGGATATTAAATTTAAGATGTATACTTCTTTCTTTATTTCTTTTAACATTGTATGTGTTTGTGTTTTTGTTCATTCATTCTCATTTTCTCTTCCTCTCTTCCCATCTCTTCTTTTTCTCTTTCTCTCTGCTTATAGCTAGATCAGGCATCAAACAAGCAACAATCTACAGGTGTATATTATAGGAGAATTTAATGGCTCCTAGTATCCATTGACTTTCACTGCTTTTCAAGAAAAATGGGTATAAATGACCTGTTTAGTTGCTCATCACTTGATTTTAAGATATGCCAAAATCAATTCAACCCAAAAGTTTAACATGTAGAAGCTCTGTATTTTATATATGATAGCTTTCTGATGACATTTGATCACTTTGAGTTCAAAAAATGAAAGTTATGAAAATAGAGAAAAACATTTGGGATAAGGCATATTTAAGAACCTGCTTGGAAGTCTGGATGCCTCAATGCCTGTATGCTTTGGAGCACTTTCCATGTAAGAGGGAAGTGAGATGCTTGAAGCCCAATTCCTGTATCTCTTTCCTCTTCTACCCCAAAGAGGAGTCTCACGTGGCATTTAGTTTCCTCTTGCTGCTCACACTGACCTGGAGCAAGATGGATGTGAAGGAGAGTGGCAGAGTGGGAGATCCAGGCAGAGCTCATTTGCATAAGCTTCTGCATCACTCAGTCAGCTGCACAGCTTTCAGCCAGGAGCTGGGGGGCCTTTTTTTGTAAGTGTGTCTATAGAGGGATTACCCTGCCCATCAGCCCGTGCACTGAAATTGTTCAGCTGATCTCAGATATGTTCATGTGAGGGCCTGTCTGGCTTAGAAAACTATTAATAATTTAGACTGGATCAGAACTTTAACAGCCAGCCAGCTTTTTCAGGCTTTTCTTCTACCTGTTTTTCTGTCTTCTCTCCCTTTTTCCTTCTCTTCAAGCTATCTCGAAAGCAAAAATATCAGCAATAGTGGTATAGAAATCCACTCTGTATGTTTCAATTCCATTTACCCTCTAGGGAGCACAAATTTGGGAATTGATAAAGGCTTTAAGTGAGACAGATATGCTTTAGGGGTGTAATATGTGCCCAGAAAATTCCACATTCACATAGATGTGGCTAATTTTAGATCACTTATCATTACACACTTAGACTCACACCCACACACACTCACACTCACACAGAAAAAGAAAATAATTCAGAGACTCCAAAATTCTTCCTCCTTTGTTATTTATGCAGGTTGATGATAACGACTTGTAACTGTCAGAACCCTTGGGGAGAAGGGTGGAGTGTCATTCCTGAGTAATCCAAAGCAGACCTAAGTTGATGTTTTGTTCTGTGTGGAAACTTTGAGACATGTTTTCAGCACAAGAAAAAAAAATAGCTTTCAAAAACTTACATCTTAAGAAACCATTCATCCAGCAGTGAAGTTGGTCTAATGTTTATATTGACCTGAGTACTTTTACTCGATGCATTTTGTTAGCTGTTCCAAGAAGCCTTGAACCATCAAGATAGGGTTAGTCTTTACAAGTCACATTTTCTGTGAAGTGGCTATTGGGGACAATCAGCTGTCAGATAAATGCTTCTAAAGGAAGAATTACTGTTTAAATGGATGTGCCTTCACAAGCCTTGGAAGCCCCAGCTCCTGTTAATTTGAGAATGGAGCCCTCTAGTATTCTCTAAAGAAAGAAAAAAAAAAAAGTCTTTCAGGTTGATTTTCAATACATCTTTTTTTGGTATTTATTTAAAGGCATCTTTTTCATAAGGAAGCGGTAATAAAACTATAGGGAGTGAGTGATGTTTCATTATACCTTTTATGGCCTATTAATTTGTTACCATCTATTCACCTTTGTTGATGAAATTTTAATTTTGCCCTTGCTTGAGCATATTGTAAGAATTGTATAAACTGCTGCTCCCTGTGCTGACAAAAAGGTCCTTTTAGAGTGAACAATTGGGAGCTCATTTTATTTCTAGAGCACATTTAAAATAACTTATGAATGAGAGTTGTCAGACATGAAATGCAGTATTAATTAAATCTTTTTCTAGTCTTTTTGCTTCTCCAGCTAAACCAACCCTTTAGAAAAATACACAGCCACCTTAATTATAGAGGAGAAGACAAAAAATATCCTTCACATTCCTGTGCCTGAATAAGAATAAGAACTCAATTCATCTAAATAATAACCCCATTAGCTGCTTAACTCAACAGTGCACATGGGAAAATTTTCAATCCACAATGTAAAAAGTGTTTATTGGGTGGATCATTTTCAAGGTTTTGTTCTTTTAATGTTCAAAATGGTCATTTTAAATAAATCTGATAGGTCATAACTAGTAGATTTAGAGCATTTATGACTTACGACAAAAGTTTTGTGTCATGTCAACTAATGAATTTTTCTTTTAATATCTAGCAACAATACCATTCAAAAATAGATGATCTGATCGACAACAGCGTAAAAGAAATCATTTCACTGTTAGTTTCAAAGGTAATGTATTGTTTATTCACCTTTTTAAATCAAATTGAAAAATAATTTTCAATGGATACTTTTTAAAAATATCATGTGTTTAAATATCTAATTGAAAAAAATATAGTTTAAAAGATTAATGCAGGAAAAATTAGATTTTTCAGGAAAGTTAGCAAAAAAGATTATGAACACTATGTCAATAACATTTGATTTTTTTTTTTTTTATATAATAAATTTTGGCTTTTCTTACCTTTGTTGTCATTTTAAAACTAACTCTTCTTCCAGTAAAACCTTATTATGTTACATTCATGTTCTTGTACTATTTAACTCCAGAGCAGATTTGAGTAGTCACAAGTCCTTGAATTTAGCCCATCTGTGGTGGTGATGGCACTAAGGCTTTATATCTGGTCTTGGAGACAGACGGAGAAAGCTGGCAGGGTGACATCTGAGGTCCTCTATGCCCAAGAATTTCCCAGGATTTCCAATTTGGTGCTCAAAATACCTTTGGCAAAAGCCATGATCTTTCACTGTATAAGAAGAGATGAGGCAATTGATGCATCATTTAGTGATTAGATGATTTAGATTCCAACTAAGGCATAACAGATAGTCATGGGTGGCATTTCAGATCAGGGGCTGATAAGGAAAGGAAGAGAGAACATGAGAGCACCAGGTTAAGAGGATGAATAGAGAGAATGGGCATCTCCTAGAGGCAATTTCCTATGAGCAGATAGATCCCAGGCTCTCACAAGGCTTCATCAAAGAACCCCAAATCAGGATTTGTAAAGCACCTGGAAGGATGACAAGAAGCAAAGGAAAAACCACCCTCAGTTTAATAAACAGACAAAAGACATCCTGTTTAGAAAAGAAAAAAAAAAAAAAGAAAACAGAGATGTCCCATGAACATGAAAAGTGTTAATCCTCATTAATAATTTAAGGATACAAAGTAAGCTACAATAATATACTATTTTTTCTAGCAAATTAGCATAAATGCTTCTAAGGTAACACGCAGTTCTGGGTGAGGTGAGACACCTTTTATATATTGGGAAGTATAAATTGTTACAGTCTTTCTGGAAAATAGTTTGGAAATACATCAAGTACATTAATACCTTTTCACCTTTTTCTATTTTGTCATACTGATTAAATGTACAAAATATGTATTTGTTGATATTTGTCACATTATGCCTAACCAAAATTTGAAAACAACTTTAAATTCTAATGAGGGAAAAGGTAAAGTAAATTGTGGAACATCTGTATTAAGAAATTATACTTTCAAAGACTATTAATGATAAAGGAAGAGTTTCATAATATAGTATTAAATGAAAACAGCTGAATATTTAAAAGTGTAAAGTATAAACTGAATTTGAATCTTGTAGGAAAAAGACTGCTAGGATAAACACTAGACTGGTAGCATAGCTTTTCTTTGGGTAATGGGAGTATAGTTCGTTTTTTATTTCATCTTCAATTTTTTTTTGTATTTTTCAAATTATCTGGTCGCATGTCTTAGAGTAGAAAACAATCACAAAGACAGTGTTAGAATAAAATCATCTCACCAGCTTATTCCTGTTCTCCAGATTTTTACCACTGTACCAAATGCCTACGTATACACATATCTTGCACACTCGCCAACAAGTGGATAGGAAAAGAATAATAGGAAAACCATGGAGGGAAGGGGTGAACCACTGGAGAATCGAGGTCTTTGAGGAAGAGCGGTGAGATTTCCACCCTCTGAGGAGCCCAGCACAGCAGCTTGCATCACCACATAGTCAACCCACTACAGTGAAATAAAGTTAACTTTGCACCATCTTCTCTGTGAGGCCTTCAGGGAAATGTTATCCAGATATAACCACCCTATGAACATAGTCCTCATGTGGAAATTGCCTTTTGTGAGAAGTTTTCATAATTGGCATCACAATCACATACTAGCATATAGATGATATAGGGTTAATCAGGCAGCAAGAGAAAAGTCCAAGTTTTTCTTTGGGGTGGGAAGGAAGAGAGAAGGCAGATGGGACTGTACGTCATCTCTGCATCTATTTCTGGCAAAGTAAGACACTTAAATTTTTCTATATCAAATACATCTGGTTAGTTTTCAAAATAGTCTATTTAAGCTAAGGAAGGAAAAGATGTCCTGAAATATCCTCACAGTATACCAGTAGCTACTTGCCACATGTGGTTGTGGAGAATTGGAATGTTGTTAGTGAAGCTGAGAAATTAAATTTTTAATTTAATTTAGTTTTGATTAAAAGAGCCTCGTGTAATACTGGCTATTACATTTAGAAATCAGGACTAGATTATAGTTTTCCTCTGTGCCTCATTTCTCCTTCTGTCAAAGCATGCTTATTATCTTTAATTCTTTGGCTGAAAAGTGTAAAATAAGTTAACTTGATAGGTTGAACCAAACATCTCAAAGATGATAGTAATTGATGTTTTTTAAAAAGATGTTTCAAATTAATCTCCATAATTATGATATTTTAAAAACCATTTTGTTGAGATATGATTAACATACAAAAAATGTGTACATGTTTAATATATACAAGATGAGTTTGGAGATAAGTATACAGCCATAAAAGTGTACAACCATAAAACCATCACCTCAATTAGTACCATAAACTTATCCATCACCTCCCAAAGTTTCCTCCAGCCCTCTTAAATAATTATTTCTGTGTGTGATAACAGTCACATAAGATCAATCCTCTTAGCAAATAGTATTGTTTTCTATAGGCGTTACGCCGTGCAGTAGCTCTATAGAACTTTTTCGTCATGCATAACTGAGACTGCTCTTTGGCAGATTTCTCCCCATATCTCCCTTCCTCTCAGCCCCTGAGAAACCAACATTCTATCCTCTGTTTCTGTTATTTTGTTTATTTTAAATTCCTCATATAATTGGTACTATGTAATATTCAGTCTTCTGTGTCTGCTTATTTCACAGAGCATAATATACTCCAGGTTTATCTGTTTGTCTCAAATGGCAGGATTTCCTTCTTTTTTGAGGCTGAATAATATTTCATTGTAGCATGTAACTCATTTTCATTATCCATTCACCTCTCCGGTGGTTATTAAAGTTGCTTCCAAGTCTTGCCTATTGAGAAGAATGCTGCAAAGAAATGAGAGTGCAGATATTTCTTCAATATACGAATTTCAGTTCCTTTGGATATATGCCCATATATGGCAGTTCTATTTTTCACGTTTTGAGGATCCTACATGCTATTTCCCATAGTGGCTGCACCAATTTATATATCTACCAACAGTGGGCATTTTCTCCACATTCTCAGCAATACTTGTTATCTTTTGGGTTGTTGATAATAATCCAAACAGATGCCAGCTAATATCTCAGTATGGTTTTGAGTTGCATTTCTCCAAAGATTAGTGACATTAAGCTCCTTTTCATATACCTATTGGCCATTTATACGTGTTTATTACAGACATAGTGCTTTGCTCATTGTTCATAGAGACATAGTGCTTTGCTCATGTTTTTTAACTTTAATTTTTTTTTTTTTGCTTTGAGTTTTAGGAGTTTCTTATGTATTTTAGATATTAACTCCTTATCAGACAAATAGTTTGTAAACATTTCCTCCCATTTTGTAGGTTGCCTTTTCATTATGTTGATTGTTTCCTTTGCTGTGCAGAAGCTGTTTTACTTAATATAATCTCATTTTTAAAAAAAGATTTCTTGCCTGTGCTTTTTGTATTGTAGCCAAGAATCATTGCTAGGGCCAGTGTTTTCTTCTAGAAGTTTCATGGTTTGGGGTCTTAAGTTATTTAATCCATTTTTACTTGATGGTATTTAGTTGATGATTTTGTCGATCCATTTGTTTATGGTGTAAGATAAGGGTCAAATTTTATTCTTTTGTATGTGTACATCCACTTTTCCCAGCACTATTTATTGAACAAACCATTCTTTTCTGTTCACACCCTTGTCAAAGATCAGTTAACCGTATGTTTGTGGGTTTATTTCTGAGCTCTCTGTCTTGTACTGTTGGCCTATACATCTGTTTTTATGCCAGTAACATTGTGTTTTGATTATTTTAGCCTTGTAATGGATTTTGAAATTAGGAAGTGTGATGCCTCCAGTTTATTCTTTTGCTTAGAATTGTTTTAGTTATTTCAAGTTTTTTTTTGGTTCCAGATTAATTTTAGGATTGCTTTTTCTATTACTGTAAAAAAAATGCCACTGGGATTTTGATAGAGATTACATTAAATGTATAGATCACTTTGAGTAGTATGAATATTTTAACTATAACAATTATTGTAATTCATAAACATGGGATTTTTTTATTTATTTGTTTTCTGCTGTAATTTCTTCAGTGTTTTATACTTTTCAGTGTACAAGGTTTTCACTTTCTTGGTTAAGTATATTTCTAAGTACTGCATTCTTTTTGATGCTATTGTAGATGGGTTTGTTTTCTTAATTTCCTTTCCATATAGTTACTTGTTAGTGTACAGAAATATGAGTGATTTTTGTATGTGGATATTTTTTCTGCAACTTTACTGAATTTGTTTATTCTAACAGTTCTTTTTTATAGACTCTTTAGGGTTTTCTATATATTAAGATCATGTCATCTGCAAATGGAGATAATTTTACTTGTTATTTCCTGATTTGCATGGTTTATGTTTCTTTTCTTTTTCTTTTTTATTTTAGTTTTTGTCTGCTTACTCTGGCTAGCACTTCCAGTACTATCTTGAATAGAAGTGGCAAAAGTGGGCATCCTTGCCTTATGCTGTATCTTAGAGGAAAAAAATTGGTTTTTCACCATTGAGTATGATATCAGCTGCGAACTTTTCATGTGTAGCCTTTATTATGTTGAGGTAGTTTTATTCTATTCCTAATATTTTGAATGTTTTTTATCATGAAACATTACTGAGATTTGTCAAATATTTTTCTGCATTTATTGAGATGATCTTGTGATTTTTATCCTTCATTCTATTAATGTGGTGTATCATAGCAATTGACTTGCTCATATTCAAAAATCCTTGGATCCTAGGGATAAATATCACTTGGTGATGGTATATGATTTTTAATATGCTATTGAATTCAATTTGCTGATATTTTGTTAAAGATTTTTGTATCCATGTTTATCTTGGCTTGTAGTTTTCTTTTCTGACAGTATCTGTTGTCTGGCTTTGGTATCAGGGTGATGCTGGCCTCATAGAATAAATTTGGAAAGATTCCCTCTTCTTTGTTTTTGGTAGAGTTTAAGAGAATTGGCATTAATTCTTTTTTAAATGTTTGGTGGAATTCACTTCATTAAATGTTTGGTAGAATTAACTTTTGAAGCCATTTCTTTGTTGGGACGTTTTTGAATACAGATTCAGTCTCCTTATTTGTTATTGGTCAGCTTTGTTTTATTCTTTTGATGGTTTCATGTTTCCTGATTCTTCATGATCTCTGTGGCCTTACACTGGTATCTGTACTTTTGGAGAAACAGTGACCTCTTTCACTATTTACAGTTTGACTTCAGCAGGAAAAGCCCTTCATCACTCAACCCAGCTAGGGATTTTGTGTGGGCCAGCTGTTGGGGCTTGTGAGCAGGCCTGCTGCCAGGGTCCA
The DNA here is from genome assembly GCF_001604975.1 of Cebus imitator. NCBI lineage: Eukaryota > Metazoa > Chordata > Mammalia > Primates > Cebidae > Cebus > Cebus imitator. The sequence continues at coordinate 259,923 of NW_016108096.1, read as the reverse complement.
GAGGCAGGATAAATTGTGGTTTTATTTCATTAAGAAAAACTAAAACATCTTGTAAGGCAATGATTCTTAAATGTTAGCACACATGAAAAAAATTAAGAGCTATTAAAATGCAGATTTCCATACCGGTCTTAATCACCAATGATGCTGAGTCTTAAGTTTGAGGAGAGGAGAGGTAATGTGCATGTTTAACCAGCCACCATGGTTATTTTGAAATAGTGGACCACTGCTCTGGTGAATCTTCATCCAGACTGGCATGTAAATCTTTAAACTTCAGAATATTTTTTAAAATGGCCTATAAGACAGTTTGTTTACACTTGTTTCTCACCAAATAAGAAACAAGTGTTTCTTATTTTTAGCCAGGCATGGTGGCTCATGCCTGTAATCCCAGCACTTTGGGAGGCTGAGGCAGGTGGATCACAAGGTCAAAAGACTGAGTCCATCCTGGCCAACATGGTGAAACCTCATCTCTACTAAAAATACAAAAAATTAGCTGGGTGTGGTGGTGTGCCACTGTAGTCTCAGCTACTCAGGTGGCTGAGGCAGGAGAATCACTTGAGCCCAGGAGGCAGAGGCTGCAGTAAGCTGAGATTAAAAAAAATAGTGGGGGTGTGCCAAGATGGCTGAGAGGAGGCAACACCGGAATGCAGCTCCCAGCAAATGAGATGCAGAGGGCTAGAAGATTTCACGATTCCATGCGAAGTGCTGCTTTCATTTCAGTGGGACTGGTAGGTCACTGAAAATAGCCCAGGGAAGGCAAGCCAAAGCTGAACTGGGGCAAGAGCAGCCCAGGGAGGGCTAACAGAGACAGGGCAGGGTGTGTCCCCACCTGGAACGTGCAGCCAACTTGCAGGTTCAGGGACTTCACCCCCTCAGTGCTCCTATTAGGATCCTGTGCTTACCTCATCCCTCCTGCAATCCACGGTCCACAAGAGCCCCACTGGACTGAGGGGCACCGTGGGTTGTTTATGTAAATCTGAGCAATAGCACCTGCCTGGTCCTGCAAGTTGTTGGCACAGACCTGGTTGGAAGTTTGGACTAAGGCCAGAAGGACGGAACTACCCATCCCATAGAAAGAGGCAGAGTTGAAAGTGGGGAAACAGGCCACAAGGCCTGGCAAGCCCCACCCCAACAAAACTCAAACTGAAGCTGGTGTGCTAGAGAGCTCCACAGCAAATACACTTGACCCCAACAAGGAAGATCAAGCTGAGGGAAGGAGAGACACCGTTGTGAAGGTGGGGTAATCTCACCTGCGTAAACAAACTGTGGAGGTGGGGAGACCACCCACTCAGCAACCTGACTCAATCCGAGGCAGCCCAGCAGCACCTCTACAGGCCAAAAAAGATACAGCTCCAACCTCAACAGAAAGGGAGTCCACTCAGATTCCTCCCGAAATCACCAACTTCAAAGATCAAAGCAAGATAAATCCACCAAGATGGGAAGAAACCAGCACAAAAAGGATGAAACCATCAAAGACCAGAACACCTCTTCTTCTCCCAGGGATCACAACTCCTCACCAGAAAGGAAACAAAACAAGATGGGGAATGAGTTTGACAAATTGACAGAAGCAGGCTTCAGAAGGTAGGTAATAACAAACTTCTCTGTGTTAAAAGACCATGTTCTAACCCAGTGCAAAGAAATTAAGAACCTTGAAAAAAGGTTAGATGAAATGCTAACTAGAATAACCAGCTTAGAGAAGAACATAAATGACTTAACGGAGCTGAAAAACACAGCATGAGAACTTCACGAGACATACACAAGTTTCAGCAGTAGAATCAATCAAGCAGAAGAAAGGATATCAGAGATTGAAGATCAAATCAATGAAATAAAACGAGAAGGCAAGATTAGAGAAAAAAGAGTGAAAAGAAATGAACAAAGCCTCCAATAACTATGGGATTATTTGAAAAGACCTAATCTACCCTTGATCAGCATACCTGAATATGATGGGGAGAATGAATCCAAGCTGGAAAACACTTTTCAGGATATTTTCTAAGAGAACTTCACCAATCTAATAAGGCAGGCCAACATTCAAATCCAGGAAATACAGAGAACACCACAAAGATACTCCTCAAGAAGAGCAACCCCAAGACACATAATTGTCAGATTCACCAGGGTTAAAATGAAGTGAAAAATGCCAAGGGCAGCCAGAGAGAAAAGTCGAGTCACCCACAAAGGAAAGACCATCAGACTCACAGCGGATCTCTCAGCAGAAACCCTATAAGCTAGAAGGGAGTGGGGGCCAATATTGAACATCCTTAAAGCAAAGAACTTTCAACTCAGAATTTCATATCCAGCCAAACTAAGCATCATAAGTGACAGAGAAATAAAATCCTTTACAGACAAGCAACTGCTGAGAAATTTTGTCACTACAAGACCTACCTTACAAGGGCACCTGAAGGAAGTACTTAAACATGGAAAGGAACATCCAGTATGAGCCACTGAAAAAATATACCAAATTGTAAAGAACAATGATGAAATGAAGAAACCACGTCAACTAACAGGCAAAACAACCAGCCAGTAACAAAATGCCAGGATCAAATTCAAACATAATATTAACATTGAACGTAAATGGCCTAAATGCCCCCAATCAAAAGACACAGACTGGCAAACTGGATAAAAAGTCAAGACCCATCGGTGTACAGTATTCAGGAGACCCATCTCACATGCAAAGACTCACATAGACTCAAAATAAAGGGATGGAAGATTTACCAAACAAATGGAGAGCAAAAGCAGGAGTAGCAATCCTAGTCTCTGATAAAACGGACTTTGAACCAACAAAGATCAAAAGAGACAAAGAAGGGTATTACATAATAGTTAAAGGATCAATGCAACAGTAAGAGCTAACTATCCTAAATATAAATGCACCCAATGCAGGAGCACCCAGATACATAAAGCAGGCTCTTAATGACCTACAAAGAGTCTTAGACTCCCACACAATAATAGTGGAAGACTTTAACACTTCACTGACAATATTGGACAGATCAACAAGACAGAAAGTCAAAAAGGATATCCAGGACTTGAACACAGATCTGAACCAAGCAGACCTAATAGACATTTACAGAACACTCCACCCCAAATCCACAGAATACACATTCTTCTTAGCATCACATCACATTTACTCTAAAATTGACCACATAATTGGAAGTAAATCACTCCTCAGCAAATGCAAAAGAATGGAAATCATAACAGTCTCTCAGACCACGGGCACAATCAAATTAGAACTCAGGATTAAGAACTGGAAAAAACCACTTTAAGCTTCATATGGAACCAAAAGAGAGCCTGCATAGCCAAGACAATCCTAAGCAAAAAGAACAAAGCTGGAGGCATCATGCTACCTGACTTCAAACTATATTACAAGGCTACAGTAATCAAAACAGCATGGTACTAGTACCAAAACAGAGATATAGACTAATGGAACAGAAGAGAGGCCTCAGAAGCAACACCACACATCTACAACCATTTGATCTTTGACAGACCAGACAAATACAAGCAATGGGGAAAGGATTTCCTTTTTAATAAATGGTGATGGGAAAACTGGCTAGCCAAATGCAGGAAGCTGACACTGGATGCCTTCCTGACACCTTACACTAAAATTAACTCCAGATGAATTAAAGATTTAAACATAAGAACTAACACCATAAAAATCCTAGAAGAAAACCTAGGCAACACCATTCAGGATATAGGCACAGGCAAGGACTTATGACTAAAATGCCAAAAGCAATGGCAACAAAAGCCAAAATAGACAAATGGGATCTAATTAAACTTAAGAGCTTCTGAACAGCAAAAGAAACAATCATTAGAGTGAACCAGAAACCAACAGAATGGGAAAATAATTTTGTAATCTACTCATCTGACAAAGAGCTAATATCCAGAATCTACAAAGAGCTAAAACAGATTTACAAGAAAACAACAAACAAACCCATTCAAAAGTGGGTGAAGGATATGAATGGACCCTTTTCAAAAGAAGACATTTTTGCGGCCAACAAACATATGAACAAATGCCCTTCATCATGGTCATTAGAGAAATGCAAATCAAAACCATATTGAGATACCATCTCATGCCAGTTAGAATGGCGATCATTAAAAAATCTGGAGACGACATATGCTGGAGAGGATATGGAGAAAAAGGAACAGTTTTACACTGTTGGTGGGAGTGTAAATTAGTTCAACCATTATGGAAGACAGTGTGGCGATTCCTCAGGGACCTAGAAATAGAAATTCCATTTGACTCAGTAATCCCATTACTGGGTATATACAGAAAGGATTATAAATCGTTCTGTTATAAAGACACATGCACACATATCTTCGTTGTGGTGGTGTTTATGATAGCAAAGACCTGGAACCAACCCAAATACCCATCAATGATAGATTGGACAAAGAAAATGTGGCACATATACACCATGGAATACTATGCAGCCATAAGAAATGTTAAGTTTATGTTCTTTGTAGAGATATGGATGAATCTAGAAACCATCATTCTCGGCAAACTGACACAAGAACAGACAAGCAAACACAGCATGTTTGCAATCATAGGCAGGTGATGAACAACGAGAACCCTTGGGCACAGGAAATGGAACAACACTCTTTGGGCTAGGTTAGGGGTTGGGGGGCAGAAGGATAGGGAGGGATAACACTGGGAGAAATGCCTGATATAGGCAACGGGGGCTTGGGGATGGAAACAGCAAACCACCATGGCATGTATGTACCTATGCAACAATCCTTCAGCATGCAGGTTGTGCACATGTGCCCCAGAGCCCAAAGTACAATTGAAAAAAGAAGTGGAAACAACCCAAATGTCTATCAACTGAGAGAAGGATAAACATGGTATATCCATGAAATAGAATATGATTTTCCAGTAAGAAGAAAGTACTGATACAGTCTACAACATAGATGAAACTTGAAAAAGGTATGCTAAAACCCAAACGGCCACAAGCCATATGATTCCCTTTTTATAAAATGTTCAGAACAGGCAAACCATTAGAGACAAAAAAATAGATTAATGGTTGCCAGGGGGCTGGTAGGGATTGGGAAAGGTGTTGGGAGGAATGGGTATTAGCCGCTAATGGATAAAGGGAGTTTTTTTTAGGAGAGACAAAAATATTCTAAAGTTAGATTGTTGTGAACATATCAGAAATCACTGAATTGTCGACATTAAATGGTGCATTTTATGATATGTAAAGTCTCAATCCATTTTTTAAAAAGAAAAAAACTTTTTAAAAACATTATGAAGTACCTACTGTGAAATAGCCACTGTAACTGTACATATGTGACTGTATTTAAACCTTACAAAACCTGTAAAATGGGCAGTCTCATCCTCAGTCACTGGTAGGAGCATAATTCCAAAAAACTGATGACAGCCAAACACTTAATTAATTAGTGAGAGTCAGGATTCAAACCTCTGAGCTTCATATCCTTAATCCAATGCACTTAACTGATTCTAAATCTTTGGGAAACTGTAAAGAGCAACCAGCCCATAAAAATTAAAATATCCAGTTTCTATGTTAAGTGTTTCTACCCTGTCAAATTCTAAGAGTCATGTCATAGATATTTTATGTCATAATAATTAACATAAAGTAGATGAAAAGGACTGAATTTCTTGTATCCAAATATTTTTTCCCATATTTTAATTTTCTGTGCATATTAATAAATATATTTGCTACATCTGTATAACTAAAAAGCCACACTTTCTTCTTTTTACCTCTCCTCTTAATGCCTACCTTTATATCCTCTTCTTACCTCACATGCTTTTACAAATAACATGAGAACGAGCCCATGTTCTCAATCACACACAGTAGTCAACAGTGTGTATCCCTGCCTCC
>NW_016108096.1:249577-253932 GCF_001604975.1 Cebus imitator | reverse complement strand
AACTTTTTACTTGTGGTTTTCAGCTCTGTATGTGAAAAGGCAGTGCAGAATCACAGTTAGAAGCCCAACTTCAGACCTGTGTTCAGATTTCAACTCCCAGTAGCTGTCTGACCTTAGTCAAGTTACTGAGACAAGCTTTCTATGGCTCTGTTTCCTCGCCTATAAAGTAGGAGTATTATAATAGTAGCATTTATTATATGAATAGCAAGTGAATAGTAATAATAGTGTTAGTGAATAGTAAATAAGTTAATACAGACAGAGTCTTAAAACAGTGGCCAACACAATGTAAGTATTAGTTGATGTTATTATTGTTCCTCTCATTTTTTATTACCTAAAACCCTGTATTTCCAGTGGCTTTCTGTACATCTCTACAAGGTCAGTGTCTAAAAATATCCACATCACCTCCACACCACCCAAAGTGCCTCTTGTTTTGCGTTTGCTGTCTCCATTGGCAGTACTAATCATCCCATTGTAAAATCTCATCCCTGTCTTTCTAGAATCTGCTCAAGCACTTCACACAAGAGGACATCAGGAGCTTGAGTCAGTCTCCTAAAATTCCCTTTTCTGCCTCATTCCATTCTCATTGGCGCTACTACAATCTTTCAGGCCCTCATCACTTCCCCATTTAAATTCTTGCCTCACTGATATCCACCATGGTGCCCCACTTCACCCTTGACATGGTTTGGCTGTGTTTCCACCCAAAATCTCATCTTGAGTTATAATCTCCATTAATCCCCATGTGTCAAGGGTGGAGCAGGTAGAGGTAATTGTATCATGGGGGTGGTTTTCCTCATCCTATTCTCATGATAGTGAGTGAGTCTCATAAGATCTGATGGTTTTATAAGCATCTGGCAGTTCACCTGCTTGCACTCATTCCATCCTGATGCCCTGGGAAGAAGATGGCTGCTTTTCCTTTGCATTCTGCAACGGTTGTAAGTTTCCTGAGCCCCTCCCAGCAATGCAGAACTGTGAGTCAATTAAACCTCTTGTCGTTATAAATTACCCAGCCTTGGGTGTTTCTTCATAGCAGTGTGAGAACAGAGTAAGACAACCCTGAAGCCAGAGCATCTTTCCAAAATACAGATTTGATCATTTCTTGCCAATGCTTCATATATCGTAGGCATTCGTTACTCCCTGTGCCCTCATTTCCTAAATTGGGTCTCAGGGAATCTTGTACTCGAGTTTTGTTGATGTCCCATGAGAAGAGGTTGCCAAGCCATTTGGAGAACACTGTATTCCTTGAAATTCAGGATAAGGTAGTGTTTGAGCGTGAAGTAATTTTACACTTAACCTGTCCTGGGGCTTTTTATTCCAGAATTCCTAATAATATCTTGCAGGAATTAATATTCCTTAGAATTTAGTTTGTGAAAGGTTGACCCACAAGAAAAACTTTTTAGCATCACCTACAAGTCCCTTCGCAGTATAATTACTCTTATCCCTACAACACTCTCCCCCACATCGTAAACTATAGCCATTCCAGAGTTCTATTAGTTTCACAGTTTTTCAGAACACTGTGCCTTTTCACATTCTGCCCCCTGCATGAAGAACCCTTTTTTTCTTTCTTCTTATAATTCAACTCGAAAAGTCTTGGTTTTCTCTCCTTTCTAGAAGATATCTCACCCTCCTAAGCAAATTTAGCCCTGTCCTCACCGAGTGCCCTCTCTGTCCACTGTCTCTGCCATTTTTTCATGGTTTCATGTGTCTCTGAATCCTCTTTATCTATTATTCTTTCTACATGCTTGTCATGTAACCCAATGAGTTTTGCTGAATAAGTGACATTTAAAAAAGCTGAAAGTAAATCTGGAAAATGCTGAAGAAATGTGCTCTGGCATCAATACTCCAATTCTGTTCTCTAACCTAGAACATAGAATAAAGTAGTTTACATAAGATTGTATAATATACTGTGACTCTGCCCCTAATGAAAAAGGGCAATATTCATTTTTAAAAAGTATTGAAATTCACAGCCACGAGACAGCATAGAGTTTCAGGATGCAGCTCTGTGCCAGGAAGTGTGCTCAATGCCAGGGATACAGCACTAAGCAAAACAAAAGAGGTCCCTGCCCTCAAGGAGCTTGCTAACCCTTGGAGGAGACACACTAACAAACATAAAATGCAACCCACACAAATGTGTCAGGTAGGATAATCTGTGACTGAGTGACTCATTTAGTCAGGGAGGACAGGAAAATTTTTCCCAAACAAGTGAAGCTTGAGCTGAGTTCCTAAGAATGAAAGCGTTAACCCGGATAAGAGAGATAAAAGGACCATTTAAGAGAAACTGCAGACACCAGGGCGGAGCAAGACAAGGCTGCAGAAGTGAGCAGAAGCTTGTAGGAAGTACTAAGGAGCTTAAAGTCTTTATACCAAGAACAGTGGGAAGTCACTGAAAGGTTGGAGAGCGTGGGTAGGGAATTAATCAGATTTGCATTATAAGAAGATTCATCTGACTGCCTGTAGGAAACAGATTGGAGAAGGGGTAGTCTAGAAGCTGTTACTTAGTCTTTGGTGAACTAATCCAAAGACATTTAAGATGTACAATGGAGAGAAAGGGAAATAGTAAGGAGTACTCTTAGGCTTATCACCTGAATGTTAGTGTCATTTCCAGATTCAGGGTGTCCTGAAGAGAAACAGATTTGGAGAGAAAGACCATAATGTCAGTATTGGGCATGTTGAGATTGAGCTTCTTTTGAGACATCTGAGGGAGGAGATATCAAGGAAGACATTTGTCTGTTTGGGTCTGGAGTTCAGAGGAGGGATATAGGGTAAAAATATTGGTTTGATTATAAGATTTCAGCAATTGAAAATGATACTGTATCAGCAACAACTGTTCTCAGGCCAAGGTACTGTAACTGGAACACCTATGGAAAAAAGGGAAGGTAACCTTAAAAGAAAGGGGAAAAAAAACAAAAATTCTTCTAGCCAGAAAAACCTTCAATAATTTTTACCAAGGGGAAAAAAAATGGGAGCATTAAATCTTACCAAGGGAAGGGTACAAGAAATGTCATATTTATTGCCACTTTATGTTAAAATTAAACCAACCGAAGTGTGGGATCATCAGAAAAACTGGGTTCTGGTCCCATTTCCTCATGTTACCAGCTGGGTCTGCTCACATGAGTCATTTTCCTGATCAAAAATTGGGTGTGTTGGTTTTTTAAAAAACTAACAGCCTTTTCTCAGTCTAGAACAAAAGTCCTATGGACATATTTGCAGGGAGCCTGCTGGTAGCCTTCATCTGTTGCCTCCAGGTGCTAGAAACTCATTGCACATGGAATGCTGGAGTTAGAAGAGTCCTGAGGTCATCTACTAGGGACTTTTCAAACTTTTTAATAAAGTTTTTAAGAGATATTTTTATATGCTTTAAAAATATTTATAAAATATATTAATGTCTCAAATATATCTTAGCACTGCAAAATATAATACCAGTCAAAGTAAAGTGTTAATATCAGTCTGATTAAGAAGGGAAGGGAGCCCTGGGGCTCTACCTGGGTGGCCTCACCTTTCAAGACCAGGCTAGTCACCAGTCCAGCCTCCCCATTCACAGATGAAGAAACAGAGGCCCAAGGCCATATGATAGATGTCAGCAGAGCCAGGATTTGGCCCCTGTGGTCCCTAAGCCTATGATCTCTCCACAACACCATGCAGAATCAGCAAGACCAGGGAGGGGAAAAGTGGCAGCTTCACCCTCCAGCCCTCTTGTGTCTCTATAATATCTGGGTTGTTCCAACCAGCCTGCGGGTCCCTCCATGCAGGTATGCATTCTGTGGGACCAGCTTGTAGAGTCCAGCTAATTAGAGTAGCCATGTGGGGTAACTCTAAGGTAGATGAATGTGGGATACATTATATATAGTGATGAAGATGCCAAGGCTGGGTGCAGTGGCTCACACCTGTAATCCCAGTACTTTGGGAGGCCGAGGTGGGCAGATCACTTGAAGTCAGGAGTTGGAGACCAGCCTAGCCAACATGGTGAAACCCTATAAGATAACTGAATTATTCAGGTGGGCCCAATGTAATCACACGGTCTTTAAAAGGGGAAAGAGGTGGCAAAAGTAAAGGGTCGAAGAAAAAAGATGAGATGCACCAGGTGCGGTGGCTCACACCTGTAATCTCAGCACTTTGGGGGGCTGAATCGGGTAGATCATGAGGTCAAGAGTTCAAGACCAGCCTGGCCAATATGGTGAAACCCCATCTCTACTAAAAGTACAAAAATTGGCTGGGCATGGTGGCATGTGCCTGTAGTCTCAGTTACTTGGGAGGCTGAGGCAGAAGAGTCGCTTGAACCTGGGAGGCAGAGGCTGATGTGAGGTGAAATCACTCCACTGCACTCCAGCCTGGGCAACAGAGTGAGACTGTGTCTCAAA
>NW_016108096.1:228262-249012 GCF_001604975.1 Cebus imitator | reverse complement strand
GGGGAGGGCTGAGAGTAAGAATATGGTTAACAGAGCCAAGAGTGAAAAAAATGACAACTCTCAGAAAGCACTCCTGAAGAGGGCCTCAATCAATTCTGGGTATGAATGAAGAGGTCATTTCTATAATGCCCAACTTCCTAGATTCTCAATTATTGCCAAAAAAAAAATGATTTAGGAAAGAATATACACTTTTCCCCCCAACTATATTGATACAGATATACAGGCGTACACACACACACACACACTCTCTCTCTCTCTCTCTCTCTCTGTCTGTCTCTCGTAACTTAGAATATTTTCCCTAAATTTCTCTTAAAAGTAGTTTAGATAGAAGACAAATCTGATCTGACTGCCTAGATTATGTAATTAAAATTTCTTGTTAACGTAGCCTGATGAACTTAATTTCATTAAATTTATTCAATTTAATTGTTTGGATCAAGGCCATATATTCAGAAGGCACCTGTTCAAACCCAAGTATGTGCCCAGAAGGAAGAGCATACAATATTAAGAGCCTTTAGCAAAGAGAGAATGCAAGTAAAATAGTCCATTTTATTTATGCAGACAAGAAGAAAAGGAACAGTGTAAGAAAACAGTCTGATAAATTCACCAACATCTGATCTAGGTGTGCTATTTTAGAAGTTGCCCTAGATACTTTGCAGAACAAGGTACCTTATGAATAAATACATGCTGTCAAACACTCCCTCTTTCCTATAGATGTATAGGATTCTGGTAAAACCTTTTTGGAGTCTATTGGAACAAAGCTTCAAAAAAGTAGTTTCACAGTGGGATTCACAGAAAGAGGATGGGAAAGAAAATTGTATCATATTTTTATATCATTATATATTAACATTCTAATTTGGGGAAAATAACTTACTTTCTCCTAGTTCATGAAATTCTGGTTCTATCTTCACTTTTTTTTTGAATATGTTATCAAAACATGTTTATTTTTAATTTTAAAAAGTTTTTTTAATATAGATTCAGGAGCGTACATGTGCAGATTTTTTTATTGCATTTTAGGTTTTGGGGTACATGTGAAGGACATGCAAGATTGTTGCATAGGTACACACATGGCAGTGTGATTTGCTGCCTTCCTCCCCTTCATCTATATCTGGCATTTCTCCCCATGCTGTCTCTTCCCAACTCCCCACCCCCCACTGTCCCTCTCCTATTTCCCCCCAACAGACCCCAGTTTGTGATGCTCCCCTCCCTGTGTCCATGTGTTCTCATTGTTCAACACCTGCCTATGAGTGAGAACATGCGGTGTTTGATTTTCTGTTCTTCTGTCAGTTTGCTGAGAATGATGGTTTCCAGGTTCATTCATGTCCCTACAAAGGACCCAAACTCATCATTTTTGATGTCTGCCTAATGTTCCATGGTGTATATATGCCACAGTTTCCCTATCGAGTCTATCGTCAATGGGCATTTGGGTTGGTTCCAGGTCTTTGCTATTGTAAATTGTGCTGCAATGAACATTCGTGTGCACGTGTCCTTATAGTAGAACGATTTGTAATCCTTTGGATATATACCCAGTAATGGGATTGCTGGGTCAAATGGAATTTCTATTTCTAGGTCCTTGAGGAATCGCCACACTGTCTTCCACAATGGTTGAACTAATTTACACTCCCACCAACAGTGTAAAAGTGTTCCTATTTCTCCACATCCTCTCCAGCATCTGTTGTCTCCAGATATTTTAATGATCACCATTTTAACTGGCATGAGATGGTATCTCAATGTAGTTTTGATTTGCATTTCTCTAATGACCAGGGATGATGAACATTTTTTCATATGTTTGTTGGCCTCATGTATGTCTTCTTTTGTAAAGTGTCTGCTCATATCCTTCGCACACCTTTGAATGGGTTTGTTTGTTTTTTTCTTGTAAATCTGTTTTAGTTCTTTGTAAATTCTGGATATCAGCCCTTTGTCAGATGGGTAGACTGCAAAAATCTTTTACCATTATGTTGGTTGCTGATTCACTCTAATGACTGTTTCTTTTGCCATGCAGAAGCTGTGGAGTTTAATTAGGTCCCATTTGTCTATTTTGGCTTTTGTTGCCAGTGCTTTTGGTGTTTTGCTCATGAAGTCCTTGCCTACCCCTATGTCCTGAATGGTTTTGCCTAGGTTTTCTTTGGTATTAGGTATTATGTTTAAGTCTTTACTCCATCTGGAGTTAATTTTGGTGTAAGGTGTCAGGAAGGGGCCCAGTTTCTGCTTTCTGCACATGGCTAGCCAGCTTTCCTAACACCATTTATTAAACAGGGAATCCTTTCCCCATTGCTTGTTTTTGTCAGTTTTGTCAAAGATTGGATGGTTATAGATATGCTGTGTTGCCTCCGAGACCTCTGTTCTGTTCCATTGGTCTATATCTCTGTTTTGGTACCAGTACCATGCTGTTTTGATTACTGTAGCCTTGTAGTATAGTTTGAAGTCCGGTAGTGTGATGCTTCCTGCTTTGTTCTTTTTGCTTAGAATTGACTTGCCTATGCTGGCTCTCTTTTGGTTCCATATGAAGTTTAAGGTGTTTTTTTCCAGTTCTGTGAAGAAGGTCATTGGTAGCTTCATGGGGATAGCATGGAATCTGTAAATTGCTTTGGGCAGTATGGTCATTTTCACGATATTGATTCTTCCTAACCATGAACATGGAATGTTTCTCCATCTGTTTGTGTCCTCTCTTATTTCGTTGAGCAGTGATTTGTAGTTCTCCTTGAAGAGGTCCTTTACATTCCTTGTTAGTTGTATTCTTATGTATTTTATTCTCCTTGTAGCAATTGTGAATGGCAATTCGTTCTTGATTTGACTGTCTTTAAGTCTGTTATTGGTGTATAGTAATGCTTGTGATTTTTGCACATTAATTTTGTATCCTGCGACTTTGCTGAAGTTGCTTATCAGTTTCAGGAGATTTTGGGCTGAGATGATGGGGTCTTCTGGATATACAATCATGTCGTCTGCAAATAGAGACAATTTGACTTCCTCCTTTCCTATTTGAATACCCTATGTTTCTTTTTCTTGCCTGATTACTCTGGCTAGAACTTCCAATACTATTTTGAATAGGAGTGGTGAGAGAGGGCATCCTTGTCTAGTGCCAGATTTCAAAGGGAATGCTTCCAGTTTTTGCCCATTCAGTATGATATTGGCTGTTGATTTGTCGTAAATAGCTTTTATTGTTTTGAGGTACATTCTGTCAATACCTAGATTATCGAGGGTTTTTAACATAAAAGGCTGTTGAATTTTATCAAAGGCCTTCTCTGCATCAATTGAGATAATCCTGTGGTTTTTGTCTTTGGTTCTGTTTATGTGGTGAATTACGTTTATAGACTTGCGTATGTTGAACTAGCCTTGCATCCTCGGGATGAATCCTACTTGATCATGGTGGATAAGCTTTTTGATGTGCTGTTGCAATCGGCTTGCCAGTATTTTACTGAAGATTTTTGCATCTATGTTCTTCATGGATATTGGCCTGAAGTTTTCTTGTCTTGCTGAGTCTCTGCTGGGTTTTGGTATCAGCATGATGTTTGTCTCATAAAAAGAGGGAATCTTTCCCTCTTTTTAGATTATTTGGAATAGTTTCAGGAGGAATGGTACCAGCTCCTCTTTGTATGTCTGGTAGAATTTGGCTGTGAACCCATCTGGACCTGGGCTTCTTTTGGGTGGTAGGCTCTTAATTGCTGCCTCAACTTCAGACCCTGTTATTGGTCTATTCAGGGTTTCAGCTTCTTCCTTGTTTAGGCTTGGGAGGATGCAAGTGTCCAGGAATTTATCCATTTCTTCCAGGTTTACTAGTTTATGTGCATAGAGTTGTTTGTAATAATCTCTGATGATGGTTTGAATTTCTGTGGAATGTTTGGTGATATCCCCTTTATCGTTTTTTATTGCATCTATTTGATTATTCTCTCTTTTCTTTTTTATTAATCTGGCTAGTGGTCTGTCTATTTTGTTGATCTTTTTGAAAAACCAGCTCCTGGATTTATTGATATTTTGAAGGGTTTTTTGTGTCTCTATCTCCTTTAGCTCTGCTCTGATCTTAGTTATTTCTTGTCTTCTGCTAGGTTTTGTGTTTTATTGATCTTGCTCCTCTATGTCTTTCAATTTTGTTGATAGGGTGTCAATTTTAGATCTCTCCTTCCTTCTCAAGTGGGCATTTATTACTATATATTTTCCTCTAGAGACAACTTTAAATGTGTCCCAGAGATTCTTGTATGTTGTGTCTTCGTTCTCGTTGGTTTTGAAGAACATCTTTATTTCTGCCTTCATTTCATTGTTTATCCAGTCAACATTCAGGAGCCAGTTGTTCAGTTTCCATGAAGCTGTGCGGTTCTGAGTTAGTTTCTGAATTCTGAGTTCTAACTTGATTGCACTGTGGTCTGAGAGAATGTTTGTTATGATTTCCATTCTTTTGCATTTGCTGAGGAGTGATTTACTTCCAATTATGTGGTCAATTTTAGAGTAGGTGTGATGTAGTGCTGAAAAGAATGTATATTCTGTGGATTTGGGGTGGAGAGTTCTGTAAATGTCTATTAGGTTTGCTTGATCCAGGTCTGAGTTCAAGTCCTGGATATCCTTGTTAATTTTCTGTCTTGTTGATCTGTCTAATATTGACAATGGGCTGTTAAAATCTCCCACTATTATTGTGTGGGAGTCTAAGTCTCTTTGTAAGTCATTAAGAACTTGCCTTATGCATCTGGGTGCTCCTGTATTGGGTGCGTATATATTTAGGATCGTTAGCTCTTCTTGTTGCATTGATCCTTTTACCATTATGTAATGTCCCTCTTTGTCTCTTATGATCTTTGTTGCATTAAAGTCTAATTTATCAGAGATGAGAATTGCAACTCCTACTTTTTTTTGCTCTCCATTTGCTTGGTAAATCTTTTGGCTTTTTATCCAATTTGCCAGTCTGTGTCTTTTGATTGGGGCATTTAGTCCATTTACATTTAGGGTTAATATTGTTATGTGAGAATTTGATACTGCCATTTTGGTGCTAGCTGGGTGTTTTGCCCTTTAGTTGAGCTGGTACTTGTTGTTCCTTTATATGTGTAGAGCCTCTTTCAGGAGCTCTTGTAGAGCTGGCCTGGTGGTGACGAAATCTCTGAGTACTTACATGTTCCCAAAGGATTTTATTTTTCCTTCACTTATGAAGCTTAGTTTGGCTGGATAGGAGATTCTGGGTTGAAAGTTCTTTTCTTTAAGGATGTTGAATATTGGCCCCTACTCTCTTCTGGCTTGTAGGGTTTCTGCTGAGAGATCTGCTGTGAGTCTGATGTGCTTCCTTTTGTGGGTAACCCGACCTTTCTGTCTGGCTGCCCTTAGTATTTTCTCCTTCATTTCAACCCTGGTAAATCTGACGGTATGTGCCTTGGGGTTGCTCTTCTTGACGAATATCTTTGTGGTGTTCTCTGTATTTCCTGGACTTGAATGTTTGCCTGCCTTGCTAGGTTGGGGAAGTTTTCCTGGATAATATCCTGAAGAGTGTTTTCCAGCTTGGATTGATTCTCACCGTCACATTCAGGTACACCTGTCAAACGTAGATTAGGTCTTTTCACATAGTCCCATATTTCTTGGAGACTTTGTTCATTCCTTTTTACCTTTTTTTCTCTAATCTTTCCTTCTCATTTCATTGAGTTGCCCTTTTACCTCTGATATCCTTTCTTCTGCTTGGTCAATTTGGCTGTTGAAACTTGTGTATGCTTCATGAAGTTCTTGTGTTGTGTTTTTCAGCTCCATTAATTTGCTTATATGCTTCTCTAAGTTGTCTATTCTCATTAGCATTTCATCAAATCTTTTCTCAAGGTTCTTAGTTTCTTTGCATTGGGTTAGAACATGTTCTTTTAGCTCACAGAAGTTTTTTATTACCCACCTTCTGAAGCCTGATTCTGTCAATTCATCACACTCATTCTCCATCCAGCCTTGTTCCCTTGCTGGTGAGGAGTTGTGATCCCTTGTAGGAGGAGAGGTGTTCTGGTTTCTGGTGTTTTCATCCTTTTTGCGCTGGTTCCTTCCCATCCTTGTGGATTTATTCACCTGTCATCTTTGTAGTTGGTGACTTTCAGATTGGGTCTCTGAGTGGACGTCCAGTTTGTTGATGATGAAGTTATTTCTTTCTGTTTCTTAGTTTTCCTGCTAACAGTCTGGCCCCTCTCCTGTAGAACTGCTGAGGTCCACTCCAGGACCTGCTTGTCTGGCTATCACCTGCAGTGGCTGCAGAACAGTAAGGGTTGCTGCCAGTTTCTTCTTCTGCTATCTTTGTCCCAGAAGGATACCTGCCAAATGTCTCTCTGAGCTCTCCTTTATGAGATGACTCTTTGGATATATGGGGGCCAGGGAGCTGCTTGAGGAGACAGTCTGTCCTTTATAGGAGCTCAAGTGCTGAGCTGTGATCTCCATTGCTCATTTAGAGCTGCTGGGCAGGTATGTTTAAGTCTGCTTCAGCAGACATCATAAACCACTTTTTTTTCCCCAGGTGCTCTGTCCTGGGGAGTTAGGGCTTTATTTATGAGTTTCTGTTGTGCTGCCTTTTTTTCAGGGCTGCCCTGCCCAGCGAGGAGCCATCCTAATCACTGTCTGCCTGCAGAGGCTTTGCTGAGCTGCTGTGGGCTCTGCCTAGATGCCCTGTGAACTTCCCTGCAGTCCTGTTTATACAGGTGTAGTTAGAACTGCCTCGGCAATGGCAGTGCACCTCTGTAATGGCAGACTCTCTCTGTAATGGTGGGTTTCCTCAGCAACAGTGGGCTGCCTCAGCAATGGCGGACTACCTTCATAGTGGTGGAGTGCCTCGGTAATGGCGGACACCCCTCCCCCACATAGCTTGACCTTCCTGGGTTCAGCTGTGCTTGCTGTGAAACTCTCAATCCAGAGCATTTCCAATTGCTGTTTTTTTGTGGGGGTGGAACCAGCTGAGCCTGATCACCTGGCTCCCTGCCTCAGAGCCTTTTTTTTAGTTGAACGATTGACTCTCCCAGGTGTTCCAGTCACCTGTTGAAAAGACGCTGGGATCTGTGTGATTTCCCACCTGGCAACCCACTGCGCCAGCTGAAACAGCAGCACTGAGATTCGTGGCACTTTTTTGCTTGGGAATCTCCTGGCCTGACTCCCTGTTTCAGTCCCCTTTTTAATCAGATGAATGGGTGACTCTGCCTTCCCAGAGCTCCAAATGCCAGCTAAAATGGCGCCCAAACCCGTGTATTTTATATGGAGAACCGCTGTGTGCAGGCGCCGGCAAAACAGCCCAGCGGGCCAAAACAGCCACGCAGGCCAAACCAGCCGTGCTGGTGACCCATGGGGCTCCTCTGCCTGGGAATCTCCTCGTCTGTGGGCAATAAAAATCCATCTGGAAATGCGGCGTCCACTCACCCTCTGCACTTTCACTGGGAGCTGCAATCCTGAGCTGCTCCTAATCGGCCATGTTGGATCCCTCTCAGATTTTTAACTATATTAGTTAGTCCTGATCTTAATGAACAAAAACTAAGCAGCTAATGAATTCCCCTCATCCCATTTTCCCCCACAGAAAACACTTAGTTTTTCATTATCAGTCATACTGGGGATGGTTGTGTTTTCTGTGGAAGATTTTATAACTTGCAGTGCAAATAATGCAAATATTCCTTGTTTACTTCATGAAGTGTCACAGCTAAAAAAAAGCAAGAACTGTGTTTTGAACCCTCACTGAAATCCTCCCTGTTACTTAGAATTTATGGTTCTCCCATCCATATGAATTTTATATGCTGTCAAAATCAACAAGAAATGTAAATGCACATGCCTTGAAGCACTCTTCATGTTTCTTTCTACGAGTCATTTCCAAGGGCTTCATGAGACAAAGTCAGTAATTACCCAGACAGACTTTAGGTGTTAAATATTTTTCAAACAAACCCAGTTAATGGCATCAGTAATAAAGAGCAGGGAAACAAAGAGATTATAGTGTTTCATTCCCACCTGACACCCTCAGGAGAACAGAGAACACAAGGCAAACCCGTAAGTGTTTGTATACTCCCTGAGCTGTACAGGCAAAGTTCACAGGAAGCAGTTAAAGATGCAGCAACTAAACCCAGCATTTAACTGGGTTTCTTTGGAATCTTGCTGTTTTATGCAATTAAAAGCCTGGTGGAAGATATATCATTACTACTCAATCTCGATGTTTATAATAGAGTTCGATTTTTAAGGTAGCTCCTCTACTACCTGTGCCTCAACAAAAATCTTACAAAGAAAACCTTCCTGCAGGAACTGTACGACTCAGCTGGTTAATCCCAGAGGTGCCATCGCTGTTCACTGCCATGTAAGCAATTAGATTCCCTGCTGTACTGAGCCTCCCCAGGGACCTTTAGGGATAGGGAGGAACCCAGGAAAGACTCTCCACTACTTTTGAAATGGAGACAAAGAATGCTGTGGCATGATTGCAGCAGACCACAGGTTCACACCGAGGACTAACTTGTATATAAGCCAATGATGCTTCATGCTCTGAAGAAGATGAGAGAGACAGACTGCCAGATGCCACAGTGGAGAAACTTCTGCCCTAAATGCATGTACCAGAGACCTTCCTAGAGAATCATTTTAGCCACTCCATTTCTGCTATCCTTCGACTCAGCTCCTGTGCCACCTCATAAATGAAGCTGACACCATATCCTATAGTCAAAGACATTCTTTCCCTCTTCTGGTTTCACTTATACTGCTTACCTGTCTACGCTGACCATAACACTTCTGCCTTGTGTCTTGTGCAGTTGTATTCATGTCTGTCTCTCCTACTATTTTGTATGTCCCAAAGGGAAAGATCTAAGGCTATTGTATTTTTGTAATTTCCTATCTTAGGTACTCATTAATAATTATAACAAAATGACACTTATTGAGCTATTTTTTTAACTTGAGACAGGGTCTTCCTCTGTCATCCAGGCTGGAGTACAGTGGCACAATCATTTTTCAGTGAAGCCTCTAACTCCTGGGCACACGCCACCATGCCCAGGCAATTTTTTAATTTTTTTGTAGAGATTCAAAAAATGGTGGTGCCCAGGCTGGTCTTGAACTCTTAGACTCAAGCAATCCTTCTACCTTGGTCTCCCAAAGTGCTGAGATTACAAGTGTGAGATGCCACCCCTTAGCCCTTGTGTACTTATATGCTGGGCACATTGCATATATAGTATGGTTTCTTATAATTCTGTAGCATGATAGGTAAAGAGCATGGGCTTTGGAGCAAGACCACCTGTGTTCAAAGCCTTCCTCCTTCTGCAGTCTGCCAAATAACCTTGAAACAGACAGAATCCCAGTGGTTTTCTGATTTATAGCCTCAGCTCTGTTATATCTCCATAGAAGCCCCATAGATTTAATTCAATTAGACCCATTAGCTTAAAGACCAAACTCATTCCTCTTTATTACTACACAATCCTAAGGCAGCCCCCGTTAACTTGTGACTTAACGTATTCAGGTTTTTAGACAAAGAGAGTAATTTTGCTAATCATATGAATAATATTAATTTTTACATTTCTTTAGTATTTTGCCATTTTTACAGTTCTTTCATGTAAATTACCTCTACTGATCTTCATACCATTCTTGTAAGGTGGGCAAGATGGCTGTCCTTTTCCCCACTTTACTGAGAAGTACAATGAAGAGAGAGAAGCAAAATGACTTGAAATTTATCTCATAGCCAGACAGTAGCAGAGCTGCAACTGAATCCAAGATATAAATTCATCGACAGGCTTCCTGCCTCTATCTTGCTTTGTTCCTCAGCAACACACACGTGTATATGCACAGACTTACTAGCAGGCACCAAGAACCAGGTGCTGAGTTAGAGCTTCCATGGTTCAGTAACCATAGCAATTGCTGCTGTCCTCATGGCAAGTGATATCACCCAGCACACACTTGCTCCAAGATTTGAGTTACAAAAGATGAGGCATTTTCCACTGAGGGCCATTAAGTTTGGAATTCCCTTGTCTTGGTCTGACATAACCCTAGAGTATTCATCTTCTGGGTTCTTGCAAACCATATCAAGTTGAGTTAGCCAGTCATGATTGGCAAGAAATCCTAACAGGCAGGAGGCAGGTGCTAAACTGACTTCTACATGTGAGCAATTTTCAATTTTGTGGGTGGATTATTTTTCCCTAGGTATCCTTTAGGATAGCTACCCAGGCATACATTATTCTCATTCTTTAAAAATGCATTTATAGTTCATAGTCTGCATGGTTTTGTTTCTGTGTTCTTACATCATGTCACAAATGATGTGATGGAGAAACCTATAGGGAAGTTTTTGTTTCTTTTGCATAAACTGTTTTTGCAGTAATTGAACAGCCATAGAGAAAAGATTATCTCCTGTGCACTCACAGCAAGTTCTCTGGTCACTAGAGACCAATAAGCTGTGTCCCTGGAACTATTATCACTTTGTTGAAGAAGCTGCTATGTGAACAAAAAACATCCTTCGTTAATTTCCCTTTTCATATTTAAAAAACCTTGTCAACATTTTCCCTTTGGGAATCTATAATTTGTCAATAGTGCATATTATTTTAGTTCTAAGGAGGAGAGATGCAGGGCAGTATGTCCTTATTAAGATACTCTCATTCATCGATCTTCATGCCAAATAAAGTAAAATACTTCACATCTTTACTGTATTATAGCATATGTTTTTTCATTTCATAGAAATATAAATATTTAGATGTGTAAACCACTTTTGAGACTAATTTGAATTCTACGTCCTCCACCTCACCCTAGTCCATTTAACTGATGGTGGAAGGCTGAGAAGTAAGGTGATCAAACTGAGCCTGCATTCTCCTCAGTGATGGAATCGGGATATATGTTCTCAGTCTGGTGCTCTCTTCCATTGTACCCTGCAGTGTGTATCTGTTTTCTCTTCATAACTGTTATGTAAGCTTCGGGAAGCAGGGATGATCCTTATATATGCCAATTAGAACTGCCTGGCAAATGCTTGTTAACTAATGTCAGCCATTGTGTCATAGTTATAAGAGCCCACATGTTACACCTCCATTTCATTATCTGTTCTTTAATATTCAGCCTCCTGTGTAGATGTAGAAAAAGTTAAAATATGCCAAGTAATATATGATAGAAAGGAATCTGATTAAGCTTGCTTGCCTTTGTTTTTTACATCCACATTGAAGTTGAAAAATGTTTTAAGGAGAAATCTCATGGACCTAAAGTTATTTATGAATGGTTTCAATGGTCTCATATATATAGTGATTAGATTCCAATGACATATTACTATTTTTTTAATTGTGTTTTTTTTCCAGCCATGGGAAAGGAAAGGATGGATGGTAGAGTTCATTTTTAGAGTGAAAGAATAAACATCACAAGTTAGTCTGACCTCAGCTGTCGGTTTATTCATTGTGGATTTTTGTGCCATGGAAGAAATTTGTTCAGGAATTGTTTGCTCTGCTATTAGTTTGTATGCACAGTAACATTCTAAATACTCACTATAAACTGAATTATAGTTTGTTTCAGTGTTGGAAGGCGTGTTGTCTAAGCTGTCAAGGTATGATGAAGGCACTTTCTTTTCATCCATTCTGTCATTCACTGTAAGTATTTGAATGAGTTCTCTTCTGTGGTCTTTTAACTGTTGTCGTAGTACTTATATAGCAGTTAAAAAAAATAATTCTCATAATTATCTCTTTCTTTCCCACTTAAGGTGAAAGCAGCTGCAAAATATGTTGATGTTCCAGTAAGTATTTTTTAAACTATATGTAATTCTTTAAAAAAAAAAAAACGATAATTACAGTTCATCATGGGTTTATTTCAAGTCTTTACACCAGTGCCATTTTCCTAGGGAGTAGTTAATTTTCCTTAAGCTAGCACCAACGTTCATAATAAGGCTTAGCAAGGTTATTTCAGTGACTTTTTCTGTTGTAACTCAGAAACTCTTAAGGAGGTCATTTCATCATGAGAACATGTCACCTGAGTTGCAGAAGAAAGTTATAGCACTCTAGGATGGGATAGAAAATGCCTCACACTATTTATAGAAAAACTGCTCGCTTTTCCTCCTCTTTATATGAAGGCTGTAACAGGTTTCTTACAGAAGGTAAAATAATGATAAAGATGAGCCAGTTAAATAATTGGTTTTCTAAATATAAATGTATTATATAAATCAATAGTCACTCATTTTAACATTTAGCTTTTCATAGAATTCTTGGGAAATAACTTATAAGTTCATTCCAAAATTAAGATTCCATGAGCAGAAATCATGAAACTGACTTAGCTACAATGAGAAAATTCACATGGTAAGTATAACCAACAAGTTGTGCAGCATTTTTAAGCTGATCATCATACCAAATTAGTTTTTTAAATTCTATTATCACATGTATGATCAAGGCCTGAGGTGTTCTGTTTAATCATTTATTTTGACATATATATCAATTTTCAAAGACTTAGAGCACAGTGAAAAAATTAAGATTCAAACTAGATGGAATATGGATTTGCTCTTTGTATCTGAAGAAGATCGTATCTCTACATTGCCATTATAAATGATAGCAGTTTTGAGTACTGGCAAGCTTTATATATTAGTTGTAGATAGCGCTAATTTTTAGGATGTGTATACCACATTTTGTCTCTGGCTTTATTGCTGCTGTAGTTATAAATGAATATGTAAATGAGAAGGCCCTGGACTTTTCTAGTTTTACATGGGGTTTTTTTGAACTGGACTTTTCATTTGATAAGTGATTCCCAAGGAAGTCTTCACATCCTCCTCATCTTGTACCTAGAATCAAAGAATCGGTGCTGGACAATAAGTAGAAAAAAATCACATGTGTAGACTCCCATAAAACAGCAGCATGAAAGGGAGAATTAAGGGGAGATTTTATATTTGATATCTCAAAAAGAAAGCAGCAAATAACCTTGTATACATCTGAACTTCATTGGCCTTCGTAATATGCGTCTTATATTTTTTGTTTGATTTTGAATTGCAAATGGACTGTGACATCAAAATTATTAATATTCTTAGAGATTTTGAGGTTTTTAATTGACCCTGTACCAGTTTATTCTCTCCAGAGAATTTCAGAATTGGAGGAGACAGAAAATGGTTCATTTGTTTTCTTTCTCAGTGCAAGTAATCCCTCCTCTAACATCCCTTACAAAGATTCACGAGGTTTCTGTTTATTTCAGTAGTTACGAGATCACTATATAGCAGCCTACTCTTAAGTATTATAAGTTGAAATTCTGTGTCTCTGTGAATTGTATCCGTTAATCCTGGTTCTAATTTCTCTTCTGCCTGGTAGCTCTTTGCATACTTGATGACAATTTTCATGCCTCCTCTTTCCAGGAGATGTGGTAGCTATTCACAGGCATATATCAAGAGAGGAATGAATGCTTATTTTCTAGATTAAACATTGTCAATTTATTCACTAAACCCACTAATTAAATATTTATTTAGCACATACTAAATGCTAGGCCCTGGACATACATGATGAAATATACATTTCTTGCCCTCAAATGGTTCACAATCTTAAAGACAAAACAGACAGAGAAACAGACACATCATCATGCACACTTCTATGGCAATCATACCCAGAAATTATTACCCTAGAAGAATTCTAACTTATCAATGTCACCATTAAATCAAGTTGCCTTATAGAGCAGAACATACTATACCGTAGATGTGGTTTGACCATGCCAGATTACAAAGTGATAAGTTTCTCCCCAGTTGTGAACATTCCACTTCTATTGTTGATGCCTGTGAATGTTAACTTTATAAGCTATGAGGTCTTATTGGCCATTATTCTTTTTTATGCTCAAACTCCAGCAAGTATGCCTCTCTGAAGCTGTCTCTTAAGGAGAGTCTCATGAGAAAAAGAGTGCTGGCTCACCTTTCACAAAAATTAACTGAAAACAGATCCTAGACCCAGATACAATGCAGAAGAACTATACGACTTCAAGAAGAAAATATGAGATAAAATATATATGGCCTTGGATTTGAGGATGAGTTTTTAGATACAACCCCACATAATCCATGAAAGGAAAATAAATGGATAAATTGGATTTAAAAATTGCTAAGTGTACTCTTATTCACTGTTAAGAGAATGAAAAGCTAAGCCACAAATGGGAAGAAATATTTGCAAAACACATATCTGATAAAGGACTCGAATCCAAAGTGTTCTAAGAACTCTTAATACTCAACAATATGAAAACAAACAACAAAACTTTTTTAATAGGCCAAAGATCCAAACAGACATTGCAACAAAAAAGATATGCAGATACCAAGTAAGCTTATGAAAAAATGCTCAATATCATTTGTCATTAAGAAAATGCAAATTAAAAGAAGATACCACTGTGCTCTTATTAGAATGGCAGAAGTCCAAAATAAACTGACAGCAGCAAAATGTTGACAAGGATAAGAGAGCAACAAGAACTCTCATTCATTGCTGGTAGGAATGGTACAGCTACTTTGGAAAACTGTTTGCCAGTTTCTTTTTAAGCCAATTTAAAAAGCTTGCAAACTGTATGATCCCATTTATATCACATTCTACAAAAGGTAAAACTATAAAGACTATAAACAGATTAGTGGTTGCCATGAGTTCAAGGTTAGGGAAGGTTTAATTGTTCAAGTATAGGGAATTTTTTTTTTTTTGAGCAGAGTGCCTGTTCTGTATGATATTATAATGGTAGATACATGACACTGTGCACTTCTCAAAACCAAACTTTATAGCAAAAAAAAAACCCTGAATATATTCAATCATTTAAAATTCAATTAAGTGATCATAGAATCCCAGGATGGAAAGTAAACTATAATAAAATAATTCTGTTGTGAATGTATGAGATAATCTCACTGAAAGAGAAGTGGGGAAAGCACTGATCTTCGTGACTTTGGAAATTAGGGGAGTCTGTAAAAATAAGGGAAAACGGAACTAATGAGTAAGCATTATACTCTGGTTGATAAGGTTTTTCTCCACAGTTTAACAATTCTGAAGCCACGATACATGTATATTGGAATTGAACAATTAAGTAAATGGATGGCAGTTGATAGGAGCCCAGTTTCTCACTGTTGGAGTAAGGTTAGAGGCAAGCAAAGGAGGGGGGCTAGAATGATCCTGTAATAGATCAGAGTTGGAGATATCAGTGTGAACTTATCATTAGCTTAATACGGTTGGAGCTGGTTACATTTTACAACATTTTTAGACGTATGTATATGCATGTATTAATGTGTTCACATATATTTTCTTGGTCTATTAGCTCAGAGGGCCTAGAAGCAGTGATACCCCAGTAGCAACAAGCCCACACATCACTCAGATATTGATCTGTAATATTTAATGAAATAAACCAGGGCTCCTTGGAGAAATGGCTGATTCTGGAAAATATACAGAATGAACGTGGAGCATCTTGTAGTGACAGAAAGTAAGGAGATATTCACAAAAGACAAAATGGTTGGAAGTGTGTCAGAGAGACACAGCAGATAATGGAAAGATCTCCCAGTGGCCTAAGCTAGGACAATTTGATCAAATACGTAAAGTAATATTGGATTATAACTCAAAATATAAAATAAATACCAATTGGCCCATACTGATACAAATAAATATTGAAGTACATAAATGAGAAGAAAAGACAGCTCCCTCATGCAGATGAATTCCAAATAATTAATACAGATATTTCCCTCTCAAGGAGGTGGAGCATATATCCTCACTCCTTAAGTGTGGGAGGTACATAGTAACTTCCTTCTGAAGAGTACAATATACAAAGGAAAATAGGGAGAATAAATTTACAATGGAGAAATTTGAGAAATATTACCCCAGCCAGTTGATCAAAGGTCAACATCCGCAGTGATAAATTATACTGATAATATCAGCCCTTGATAGGATGTGATGAAAATGGTACTTTATGATCTTCCTCTAAAAAACTTGTAACTACAGTCTAATTATGAAAAGAAAATCAGACACATTTCAATAGATGATATACTACAAAATATCTGAGAGTACTCCTTAGAATTTTCAAGGTCATCAAAAAGAAGGAAAGTCTGAGAAAGTGACATGACCAAGAGTAGTCCAAGGAGACCTAATTATTAAATGTAACGTGATTTCCTGAATGACATCATGGAACAGAAAAAGGATATTGGGTAAAAACGAAGGGAAACTGAATAAAGTGCACACTTCAGTTAATAATAGTGTGTCAATATGTGTTCATTAATTGTAGCAAATGTACCATACTCATGTAAGATGACAATAATAGGGGAAAATGGGCGTGGGTTATATGGAATCTGTATAATATTTCTACAGTGCTTCTGTAAATCTAAAATTTTCTAAAATAATATGTTTATTAAAAGAAAAGGGCACTGACCAAGGACTAAATAATACCTTACTTTAGTTGATTTTATGTGGCTATGTGCCCTTGAAACTATATGACCTTGGGCATTATT
The DNA here is from genome assembly GCF_001604975.1 of Cebus imitator. Lineage (NCBI taxonomy): Eukaryota > Metazoa > Chordata > Mammalia > Primates > Cebidae > Cebus > Cebus imitator. The sequence goes on along the minus strand of NW_016108096.1, from coordinate 232,703 downwards.
TAAATGGCCCCAGTCTAGTCATCTATAAAATTAGTGAATAAGCTATGTAACTGCATTAGGTTTTTTAACTGTAACATTCTGTCCCCTCGTGAGTTCTTGTCCAATTCTGTGAGACAACAGAGCCCAAAACTGTCCCCTGGAAGGCAATACCTTCTTATAATACTGTTACTTATCAGAATTTGTTTTGTTTTTTTTTGTTTTGTTTTTGTTTGGTTTTTGTCTGTGTGGTTTTTTGTTTTTGTTTTTTGCAGTCTCACTCTGTCCCCCACGCCAGAGTGCAGTCGCCTGATCTTGGCTCACGGCAACCTCCACCTCCCGGGTTCAAGTGATTCTCATGCCTCAGCCTCCCAAGTAGCTGAGAAAACAGGCATGTGCCACCATGCCTGGCTAATTTTTTATATTTTTAGTAGAGATGGGATTTCAATGTGTTGACCAGACTGATCTGGAACTCCTGACCTCAGGTGATCTGTCTGCCTCAGCCTCCCAAAGTGCTAGGATTACAGGCGTGAGCCACCGCGCCTGGCTGGAATGTATTTAAAGCAATAAATAAATTGATTCTATAAGGTGAAAATTACAAATGAAGTTAGCATTCCTGTGCAGAAAAGGAGGAATTCATATTCCTAGAACATACTTATTTGTCAGATATTCGTTACAATTATAGCACAATTCTCAAGATGTATGAGTTAATAGAAATTGGCCCACATAAAGCCATTTAAATATAATGAACATAGTCTTTTGTATCTTTGTGATGTATACTTCTCATGACACTTTATGAGTGAAAAAATTCATACATCAGAGAAAAATGCTTGTATATGGTCCTGAACAGAAATAAATTCCAGTCACATGCCTCTTGGCAAGAAGTTGGTAGGATTCTCCTTGATACCTTTCTGATTTAGGTGATGAATGGTGCCCTTCAGTAGAATTTGATAGATTGCTCTTGACTAGACAACCCTATCCTGGGGAGAGTTCTGTGGCAGTTACACAGTTTATGGCCCCATCATAGAATCTTGGAATGTTCATGTTGGCAAATACATCAGACATTAAAAAAAAAAAAAAAAAGAGAGAAGCAAAACCTGGCTAAGGTGTGTCTGTCCTGTTCAACAGTAACTTAGAAGAGAACTCAGATTTGACAGAAATTAGATGAAGGATGAGGATGAAAATGTTCACATTAGCTTTGCAGATAGGAATACTTAGGCAAAACCAAAAATCCCGCAGATTTAAATTATAGTAAACCTCCCTTAAAAAAGTTTTTTTTTGCTCACCTATGAGATAGGTAAGATGTAGCTGATAGCAAATGTATGTTAAAATGTTGTATAAAAGATTATGTTTGACAATAACATGGGTACTTTAAAAAAAATAGGTAGTATAGATCTATGGAGGCTGCATAACAGAGGAGTTACAGGCAGGCTGAGGAATCAAACTGCTGGTGGTTGAATCCTTACTCCATCACTTCATCTATTATCAGTGTGAACTTAGGCACCAGTTTCTTCAACCATAAAATGGAGGTGTAATTACACCTGTTGTAGGCTTACTGTGCATATGTTAAGCACTTTTCAAAGTTCCTAGAATAGAATTAGTGCACGATAAATGCTAGCTATTATCATGCATTACTATTATCATTGATTATAATAAAATCTAGTATCTACATTCTAGAAAATAATCATTTCACTTATACTGTAGTGATTGCATCTGTATTATTGTGGATAAATCACATCTGTATACTTTTAAGACAACACTTTCTTTTTACTTTACTTCCTCCTATAGAGAGCAACCAGGCTAGCTAAGGGGATCTGGAAATAATGGCTTATGAAAAGAAAAAGGAAATATGACTGTTCCTAGGAAGATGAAAAAAAAAAAATCTAAGAGATAAGATAGCTCTGATCGATATGTAAATGGCTCCTATTGGGAAAAAGGAACAGCCTAAGTAAACGGCTCCTATTGGGAAAAAAGAACAGCCTAAGTCTGCATCAGTCAGGAAGATAGGACTAAGAACAGTGACTAAAAATGAGTAGGAGCAGAACTAAAATCAGTGTAAGGCAGAACTTTAAAAAAATAGTTATTTACAAAAGTGACATAGTAAAAGCTGCACCACTATTTTGCCAGGTATGGTCCTGAAGATTTCTGCATTATGTGAGAAATAGAACTGGATGAATTTAAGGTTCTTTCCCACTCTGATTCTGGAATTTTGTTCTATTGTCATACTAGTTACAGGACATTTTGGGATTTAAAGATGTGTGTTGATGTGGAAAATGCTCTTGTTAACATTAGAATGTTCTTGTTAACATTATCTCACATACACTGCATACCAACTCCATGCTAGACACTAAGGTGAAACAGCTAAAGAGACCTGGAGGACACAATAAAGATTACTGTGGCCAAGAAAAGACCAAAACAATGAGGAAGGAAAGAAACTGTCCCTGATCATTGGCTTAATCGTACTGGTGCCTGATCCTGGTGGTCTGTCCTAAGATGATAGAGATAGCTAATCTTTGCCTTACCTTCATTAGAAATTCTCTCAAATATTCTCTCTTTTTTATGATACTTGCTGAAGATTTCTTATTTTCAAAATCCTCAAAAGGTGGTTCTTACCCACCTCTGTCCTCTGCAGTCCTGATGTGGTGTCCAGGATCTGAGTTCACTTTCTGCCTTGCTCCTTTCTTGCTCTTTGATCTGTGGGCTTCCATTTTCCCACCCATGCAGTGAGGATAATAGTATTTAAAATTCTTGCCATTACTTTTAATGGCAAAAACCATAATCACTTTTGCACTAACCTATAATCCCTGTACTGTCTCCCTCAGTAGATTCTTATGAGAATTCAGAATTTAATGAGCATATTAATATGAATGTGCTTTGTAAATGTAAAGCACTGTTGCAATAAATTGTTTCTACCTGGAATGATGCTTCTGGCTCCCATGCATTACTCCGCAGTTTCCCCCTGCTACTTAAGAACATGACCAGTTACTAAAAGGAAAATAAGTTGCCTTCCACAGAGTGGACAATATTAGCTTCTTTTTTTTTTCATTTATGTTCCCTTTATTTTAGAACAGTACATACTGCGTATATCACTGGTGGCTTTTAGGGTATAATCAGCAAGTTCAGTGACATTAGTGTTTTACCTCCTCCTTCCTTTGCTTGCTTGCTTGCTTTTGATATTGTTTACTACTTAGACAACGCCACCTGAATACTCAGAACTTTACATCAGTGTGAGAGCCAGGCAGAACTTAGGGAATGGAGTTCTTGTGCCCTGTGGGACATACTCATCTGGAGAGAGGGATGCACACCAGGACCAGATTAAAAGCCTCACTCATCTAGGAGTGGAGGAGGTTGTGTGTTGTGCTTTCCTGATGAATGTTTTGCTTCTTTATTCCTTTGTATTTTGTCTGTCTGGCTTTTCTCTCTTACGTAAGGTAAACCCATGAGCTGTCTCTGGACACTGGCATTCTAGCACCCTGAGGCTTCACTTAAGCCAAAATCTGAAAGGTTCCAAATTGAGCTGAGTAAATCCATTCATCTAAACTTTAAAAGCTAAAAGTGAAATAATGCAGCATTTTAAATTCACTTTTTCAAGTCCTCGTGTAGTATTTTCTAATTGACAATATAACAACTGTAGATAGATGAGGGAAAGGCTAGTGAACTGAGAGATTTAGAACCATCATCGTTAATGATGCTTACTCATGAATATAATATAGTATAAAGCTCATACGTAGTATACATATTAGCACATTCTGTGTTTGGTGCTGCTGTATTAGCAGCTATTCCTCTAAACTTTGGGATGTTAATGATTTTAACCATAGATCAGAAATAACAAGATATTTAATCCTCATCATCTCAAATGGGGAAGGCATTGTAAACCCATATATCTCAATTGAAAATTAACCTGCCTTCTTGAGTATTTCAAACTAATATCTTAAACTATCTTTCAGTATTTTTTTTAGTATTTAAAAGAAACTTCCCTTGAAAGGATATTCCTCAGTGATACAATAAAATGTAACATACTAATGCTACATAATTCTTTCTAGACCTATAAATGTACAAATTATATAACTACTTAGAAGAAATAACATGAAATATTCATGTGACTGTTAAGAATAAAAGCGACATGAATACCTAAGTTTTAGGAACATTAATTATAACAGATTCTGATATCAGATACTTTCATAACATTAAGATAGGATTCTGTCTATACTCAAGTACAGACAGAAGACCCTGATCCAGGACAAGAACTCTGCAATAATAGAACAGCTCCTTAGAAATGTGGGACTAAATGAATTGTACATACTTAAAATGCGCATGTTACATGCTCCAAATCTAAAAGCTGTTTTCAAACGGATGTGGTTGTCATTATTATTTTTTTCCCATTTATTTATTTTATTGCATTTTAGGTTTGGGGGTACATGTGAAGAACATGCAAAATTGTTGCATAGGTACACACGTGGCAGTG
>NW_016108096.1:139930-222382 GCF_001604975.1 Cebus imitator | reverse complement strand
CTGCTCAGTCCCCTTTTTAAACAGATGAATGGGCGACTTCCCTTGGCTCCAATCGCCAGCCAAAAGGGCACCCGGACCAGTGTATTTTGTATGGAGAACCGCTGCTCCGGGGCGCCAACAAAGTAGCCACGCAGGGCAAAGCAGCGGCGCCCGAAACAGCCGCGCTGGTGACCTGTGGAGCTCCTCCGCCTGGGAATTGCCTAGTCTGTGGGTAATAAAAATGCCGCGTCCACTTACCCTCTGCACTTTCACTTGGAGCTGAAATCCCGAGCTGTTCCTAAACGGCCATCTTAGATCCTCCCCCCGTTGGTTGACATTTTTAATTCAGAATTTTCTACTCCCAATTTGAAGTCAAAAGTACCTAAATGTATAATAATCTTAATTAATAGAATTTTGAATACTGCTAAATTTAACAAAAAGGATGTTGACTGGCTGCTTCATTCTTGAAATGATAGTTTGGAATTTTTCTAAATAACAATGAGATTTTTTTTTTTTTTTTGCTCCTTTTTAAATTATTCTTAGAGACAGAGTCTCACTCTGTCGCCCAGGCTAGAGGGCAGTAGCATGATCATAGTTCACTGCAGCCTCCCACCTCAGATTCCCAAGTAGCTGGGGTTACAGGAATGCACCACCATGCGTGGCTAATTTTTTACTTTTTTGTATGGACAGAGTCTTGCTATGTGCTCAGGATCGTCTCAAATCCCTGGCCTCAAGCAATCCTCCCACCTCAGCTTCTCAAAGCACTGAGAATACAGACATAAGCCACTGCACCCAGCCCTCTCTTTATCAACTGTTTCTCTTCCGATCATATTTATTAAACATTTAAGTTGACATAAATGTAGTTCATACACAGAGATTACAGAAGGCTCTGTATTTCCTTTTGGTTTTCTGTGTCAATACAATACAATAATTCTACTTTGTAAAAACTTGTCAAACTGTATTTAGTTTTTTACAATACAATGATGAATATATGAAAAACCACCTTTTTTAAGTATGTGAGAACATATTTAAACTACTTCAGATGCTTTTGAAAAGTTTCAGAACATTTTTATTCAAATATAATGCCAGAACATTAAACAATATATTAAATAGTTAATGGAAAATATTGTTTTCAACAATACCTGGGATAAATTGTGTTGGTAGAACTGTGTTCTATGATCAATTATAAACTTTTACTGAATCTTAAATGCCAGAGTTGAGATATAAATTGGTCCTACTACAATTTAAAATTTTGAAGACATGTTATTTATTGTCATACATCTTACTAATCCTTTTTTCTCAAATGGTAATGAACGACCAGACACAGGTATTTCATTTACAAAGCATGCAGATAATTATAAATCAGGATATCACACTTCCACTCTTGGTTGTTTCTTCAAGGCGAGCTTTTCTAGGTTATGAGAAGTGCAGTTTTAAATTAAGTCAGTTACACTGTGGCTTCTAGTTAAGCTTTGAGCCTGGAATAGTATATTTAAAAATTTGTCTCCTTGTTAAATAGGTACCATGACAGTGTTTGTGTAGTGTATTGCTAACCTCCAGTGGAAGGTTAAGCGGCTTCTTCTGTATCTAAATCTGTTGCCGTGAAAAATGACTGCAGTGTTGCACCCACCTACCCATGAATAGGGAAAGCAAAGACTTGCACCTGTGGGATTAGGTGTAGCAGCAGGAAGCAAGAGCGTTTGCAGCATATAATTAACAAGGAATTTTTTTCTCTTTTTTTTAAACAGCGTGTTCATCTTGCTAGGTTAACTAGTGATTAACGTTTGAAAAAAATTGCTGGAGTCTGCACTCTTTCTTAAACTCATTCACTCACTGATGTATTTGATTACTTATACAGTGTCAGAGGAACTCACCTTAAAATACTTTATTTCCTCCCATAGTTCTTGATTCCTTTATGCTCATGGGAGAATTTTTTTGGATTTTTGTGTTTTTTTACTATAACTTTGCTAGACAAATTCTATTATTTTCTGAATGAAATTAAAATAATTTAGGAACTGCTATTTTGATCTTAATAAACAAGATGGAAGAGTTAGTGCGTAGTAAACTGAGGATCCTGGAGATCTAAATGGGAGTATGAAAAAAAAATTACTTCGAAATGGCATTTAATAGGCAGAGTACTTACTGTATGGTTTTTGTTATTTTTCTCATATTAAGAAAACTATAATTACCAATTTAGAAGAGATTTCTAAATATAGCTCTCTAGAATATAATATTCTTAATTAAAACTAATCCAAATCCACAGTTGTTGAAGGTTAACTATATCAAAGGTCACTCCTTTGATATAGTTGGTAGTCATACATTTGTATCAGAATGTGTAGTTATAGGTTGTCTTTACAATGCAATCATATGCATTGTTTTCATTTACACACCAAAAAAAAAAAAAACCCACAAAAATGTACTAGCATGCTTAGTTGTTATTTTTTTTCACTAAACTTCCTTTTCTAATAAGATAACACTAAATAATGGAATTAGATGCAGTGACTTTCAGTGTGTAAATTTTACTGCTGTAATAAAACAGAATCTTAGCACATGGGAGCACTGAACCAGTGATAATGTGTTCTATCCAAACACGTTTGTACTGTATGTAGAAACTATTTAAAAGGAAAATTACATCTTTTTCAACAATTTATCAGAGATAATTACCCTTCATACACCAATTGTAGGATAAAGTGTTTTAAAGAACTATAATTCTAATTGGTAAATGTCACCAGCTGTTGCAGTTACTCTTACGTGTGTATATTCTTTTAATGATTATACTCTCATGCCACAAGCTACATGAAAATATATTCACTAGGTGTGAAATTCCCATATGTCACAGTTTCAAGAATAGGTAAACAGCTCAATGATAAAGGAAGAAATAATTCCAGTGAAGAATGTAAAAATCCTGGGTTTGTTTTCTAGGCAAGTGAATCTTAATTTGCCAAAAGGAGAGAAAATGCAGTTTTTAAAAGAAAAGGAAACCCTTAAACTTCATTACAACAAACTTAAATTAGCTTTGCCTCATATCTTCAACCAGAGAATTTTATTTACTTAGTAAGTTGTGGAACTGCCTCAACTTACAGATTTCAGTATTATATCCCTTGGATCTGCCAAATAGGTAAAAGCATTTTGTTTTCTTTCAGGCTTAAACAGTAAAGTGTTTGTTAGTTTTAGATGGTGGATGATAAACACTTCCTGGACAGTGTTTCATGAGAGCCTAATGTTATCTTGTAAGTGATCAAGGAAACAAAAAAGAAATTACCCCAGTGTCTGTGGTGAATGTTTAAAATCATTATTATTCAGCCTTCCTGGCAATAACTTAGTTTCCACTGAGACTGATGGGTCTAGTGACTGGCTGCACTCAATATCTAAGCAGTGGCCCTCAAAAGATGGAAACAAAAATGGGGTTGGGGTGGGGAGAAGTAGAAGGCCGGGCGCAGTGGCTCATGCCTGTAATCCCAGCACTTTGGGAGGCCGAGGGGGCCAGATCACGAGGTCAGGAGATTGAGACATCCTGGCTAACATGGTGAAACCCCATCTCTACTAAAAATACAGAAAGTTGGCCAGGCATGATGACTCGCACCTGTAGTCCCAGCTACTCAGGAGGCTGAGGCAGGAGAATCGCTTGAGCCTGGGAGGCTGAGGTTGCAGTGAACTGAGATTGCGCCATTGCACTCCAGCTTGGGTAACAAAGCCATACTCTGTTTCAAAGAAAAAAAAAAAGTGAACACAAGCCTCTCATTTGTCTGTTCTTCAACTCCCGGTTCACCTGGGCTGTACCCAACTGCCTTGGTATTATGTACATCACAGCATCACAGCATCCTGTTTCCTGGTACTTGCCTGAAACTCAGATGCTGAGGTAACGTGCTATTGTGTATTGAAAATTGTTATGTCATTTTTGTTCTGCAGCAGTAGGTTTTCTGAATGTTCTCATTTTCAATGTTTTGGCAAAGTTTGAGAGGCACAGAGAGAAATACATATCTTACAAGTTAGTTGCTTTTGAGTATTAATAGTTATAATCTTTGTACAAATTACCCTGTCTCTTCACTGGAAAAACTAATGTATAATCTCTGCTCTCCCAAAGAAGAAAATAATCTAACTTTTTTATTGATTATCTCTGCAACTGTTTAAACTTTCAAACATCATTCATGAGAATTATTGAAATAATGAAGGAATGAATTTGATAAGTTGCCTCCATTAGGTTGAAAATGTATTGCCTACATTGTTTATGAATGCTCTTGAAGGAGAGACCAGTAAAGACATTTATATAGTTATTTCAAGCTACAATTAATGTTGTTATGTCAGGATCATGTTGAAAGATATTTGAATTTATGTGGTATATATTTACCTTTAGACTAAATATAAGAGCAGTGAGAAATTGCACTAATTCTTACTGTACAGAAATAACTTTGTAATAAAAAATCAAATTAATTTTTATAAATGGAATAAGTAAGATATGCTCACTGCCTATACTATATATTAGTTAAGAGGTGGACAATTTTATTACATTATGTAAAATATACCCCTCCCCCCCAAAAAATGGCAGGAACTTTCTTTCATTAAAGGTGAAGATGTGACCACTGTCCTAACATTACTTACATGTGTATCTTGAGCTGTTTTTTCCAGCAGAGGTAATAGTTAAATGAACCGTATCCTCTTTCACCTAATTTTCTTATAATATTTACTTTTGCAAATGAGTCTGCTGACAAAGGTTATAGATGTGTTCTGTGAATATGAAATGATGCAAGGCTAACTGGCTTACTTAGGCATCAGTTCTACCTGTCTATCATTAGGTAGATGGATCTACCTAATCTAATAGATCTACCTATCTAATTCATAGTAGATCTACCTAATGATAGGTATTTATCATTTTGTTCTTATTAATGTCATACTCCAATCAATAACTCAATACAGATTAGGAACCAACCACAGGTATAGATGACACAAGTAAGTAATCCTTTCCTAGAACTGACTTTGTAGAGTCTATAGCAAGGAGAAATTGTATTACCTCCTCTACTATTAGAAGACACCAAATGTTAGACAACTTTGGAAAGGTATTTGATGCACATCTTTGACTCTACGTAGGAAACTAATTCATTGATACTCTTATCACATTTCTGAAAGGAAATAAATTATTCAGATAATGTTAGTAAATATTGAGTAGAAGCAATGGACAATCCACAAGGTATTTTATATTTCATTTTGTAGCATATTAAATCTTTTCTCCAATATCTTCCTCACATTATTTTACTCAGTTTAATAAAAACAATTAGTCTGTATTCCTTGAACACTCATAGTAGTTGAGGGAGGCATCTTAAGGAAAGCTAACATTTTTGGCTTGGTTTTATTTTGTTTCATTTATTTGTTTGAGACAGGGTCTGGCTCTGTTGCCTAGGCTAGAGTGCAGTGGCACAATCATAGCTCACTGCAACCTCAACTACTCAGTCTCAAGCAATTCTCCTGCCTCAGCCTCCTAGGTAGCTGGGACTACAGGTGCACAGCACCACACCCAGTTAATTTTTTTTTTTTTTTTTTGGTAGAGATGGGGTTTCACCATGTTGCCCAGGCTGGTCTTGAATTCCTGGGCCCAAGCAATTCACCTGCTTTGGCCTTTCAAAGTACTGGGATTATAGGCATGAGCCATGGCACCCAGTGCATTTTTTAAATATTATTGATAAGCCAGCCAGAAATGATGCAAAGTAAATTGTATTTGCAATTAGAAAATTATAAGTGGAAATTTTTTTGAAAAAATCATTCATTTATACTGCTGGACATACTGACCTTTCAAGATAGCCATTTAACAAAAAAAGATGTCTATAGATCTACAGCTCTGTATTTTCAATTTAATCTCAAGTTGTGAACATCAGTAATAAATTTTTGGTAATTATGAAATGTATTGAAGGTGCTCACTGTTGGTTTGGTCTTATGCTCATGTTATGACTGTAATTTTCAAATTTATTTTTCAGAGTGTGATTAAATAATAATTTCACAGTTGAGACCTGATGTTATTTTGTTCCCCCTGCTTTTCTTTCACAACAGAAACCAGGAATGGATCTGGCAGACACCTATATTATGTTTGTTCGGCAAAACCAAGATATTCTTCGAGAAAAGGTCAATGAGGAAATGTATATAGAAAAGTTATTTGATGTAAGTAGCTTCCCTTGCAAGGTATGCTGGCACCATAGATAAACTGCAAAGAGAAAAGTTGAATTTTGATTATATGTTTGTAAAGCAGACTCTCCTTTTTTTGGTTCTTTATCTTCTGTACTAAAAAGTTGAAGCCTGCCAGGCACGGTGGCGCACGCCTATAATCTCAGCACTTTGGAAGGCTGAGGCAAGTGGGTCACTTAAGGTCAGTAATTCAAAAGCAGCCTGGCCAATATGGCCAATCCCTGTCTCTACTAAAAATACAAATAATAATAATAATAATAATAATAATAGCTGGGTGTGGCAGTGAATGTCTGTAATCGAAGCTACTTGGGAGACTGAGGCAAAAGAATTGCTTGAACCTGGGAGGCAAAGGTTGCAGTGAGCCAGGATTGTGCCACTGCATTCCAGCCTGGGCAATAGAGCGAGACTTTGTCTCAAAAAAATGAATAAATAAAAAATAAAAAGTTGAAGCCATTCTAGAAATAGACCATCATGGATAGATTTGTTGATGTGTGGGCAGGGGGGCCGGTGGTGAGGTGCCTTCTGAACATCTTCAATTTTTTGTCTTAGGAACCTATTTATTGCAATTAATTTTTGCCATCAGTTTGTTATAAAGGTATAAGTTTTTCCTCCTTGAAAGTTATTCTCCATTTCCAGCTCCTCTTCATTTGCAGCTAATATAGTTGATAATTTTTATACTTCGTTGACTGCTGATGGAAGCCTTAATTAGCTTCCTTTTCTACTGAAAAGTATCATCTGGTGAAAAGGATCACCAGAATTAGTCTCAAAAACCTGAGGTTTGTTATAACAAGCCAGATAATAATCATTTTTCCATGGTGTTCAGCATCTTTTCACTTGCCTTTTGCAGCATTCCATTAACAGAATCCTGTTATGGAGGATGTGGTCCCTTCTATAAGATGTTTTAAGTCAGTATGATACTCTGCAGTCAAACCAACAAATAAGCTGCAGTAAAGCCAAATATCTGCCACTCCACTGTTGAATATTTTTATCTTGTTTAAAGTACTGATGTATGCTAAAATATGCAATATTACAGTTTTATCAGCACTAAGGTCATCATGTATGCATGACAATGCCTAGAAATGAGGATCGTGGTTTTGTATACTATGATCATCGTGTTTCATTTATTCAGCATCTGTAAAGGAGACTAAGAGAGCAGTCAATTTAAATAACCATGTTGTCATTCATTTGTAATTATTTTATAGTCAGTTCAAAGGAATTGATACTTTGCTTGTGACATAACTTTGCATAATAATTCACCACAATTTGGATTCTGAAATGTAATATTTGCTTTGAAGCTTATTTATTTATGTACATCTTCTCTGCATTTTAGAAATGCTTTTCTGGCAGTTTCATTTAATTATGCAAGTTACTGCAAATGTTTTCATAACAGCAATTCACGGGCTTCATGGTGACACTTCAGCTGTGGCAGTTACAGAAGGTCCCGCTATGCCATCCTCTCTGCCGTGGTCTCTCATGTCAGTGTTCATTGTCATTTTGGGTGGTCAAAATGAATCTTATCTTGCATGCTTTATGTTTCTACCCTTTACTCAGGCCATCTTACAATAAAAAGTATCATCTGTTTTAATAAGCTAAGTGTTAATATGCGTGAAAAAAAATGATTTTCTAAAAGCTTTGATGCCCTGCAGGGGTGGAAAAATTATCATTCATCCAGCTGGCTCTTTTGCAAAATACTGAAACCATATTAGCAACTTCTGCTTCTGTTTGGTATTGTTCTGAATTTACAAACATATGTTTCATTTCCAAGTTCTCTTTTACTTTTTCTGCTAATGTGGTGATTTTCAAAACTGTTAAACAGAAGAGGGAAATTGAGTTGATGTTATTCCCATTATGGTTCTTCTTAGAATAGCTAAAGCATATATTCTGTGATGGAAAGTTAAAGCCATTCTATAAGTAGATCATCATAGATAGATTTGTCAAGGGGAGTGGGTGAACTTTCTGAACATCTTCAGTTTTTTGACTTGGTGACCTATTTACTGTAATCCATTCTTGCCATCAGTTTATTATAAAGGTAGAAGTTTTTTTCTCCTTGAAGTTATTTTCTACTTCCAACTCCTCTTCATTCACTGAAGTTCTTTGGAAGACTTTCTGTGTGGCAGCGATAACAGACAGAGGGAACTGAAGTGGCTCTAAGGAGGCCAAAATTAAAATATGACACAAGTTTTACTGCCCCGACTGGATATACCTTCATTCAGTACCTAAGCATCTGACATGGCGGTGGGTCTAAAAGGAATTCTTAATAAGTAACCATTCTGTTTTGGTTGTGAAGGTTTTATATTTTAAATATCCCCGGTAGAACACTAGACTTGTTATTTGTAAAATAGTTGTAATGTCCTTAAACATTGCACATTTTTATTACTTTATTTAAAAATAAAAATAGGCCCTAATTCTGTTGATTTGTCATCAAGAATAACATGTATGAAGGGATACTAAGAGCCCCTAATTAGCCAAGACTGAATTTGCCTCAATTACAGTTAGAAAATGAGAGGTTATCAAGTATGTGTTGAAAGGTAAAGTAGAATGTGTATCTTAAGCAACAGATCATTACTGAGAGACATTATATAATTATTTGAAATCCACTTGGCTGGAGCTTAAAATAATATTGTTAGGTGTCAAAAAACAGTTGAAAATAATGACCCTATAAATACTGTTAGCAACCTTAGCCTATTACAGATAAAAGATTGAAAAGAACAATTTCATTCAGGCATCATGACAAACTTCTGCTATTCCAATTAGAGTATTTCCTATATAAGTAAGTAAATGGATCTTGTTAACTTCAGATGCAGATGAAAACACACTTACACACACATTACAATGAGTTAAAACTTAGTGATTTTAACCAACTCAGATAAGAAAACAAGGGCCACAGTTTCTGAGTCACGTAACATGAGCGCTTAAAGTCTTCAAGAAATTCACTTAGTTTTGGAAATACCACATTTAACACTATTTTTATATAAAACAATTAGTCTGCAAAACAGATATTCACCCTGCCCCCAAGATTTTTGGAAAGTATGTTTTACTAAATAATCTTTGATGGTGATGTGACTATATTAAAAAGTTTGTGGAACTTTCCCTGGGTGTAGGAAAGTATCCCTGACCTCTATAACTTTTTGATCATTTAAACATCTTGATTGTTCCTGATTTTTGTGGTGAAATACCCCAGGGTTTGGTTTAAATAAGGTGCTGATGCTTAAGATCAAAAACATAGCATTGCCCTAGATTTGTACCCATTGTTTTAGGAATGAGAATGATATCTTCAAGAGTTTTCAGTGTGCAACCTACACAGACATTTACCATACAAAATCTGCTTCTGGAGCATTCTACACTGCTGCTATCATTCCCATCTCCATTAATAAGTCGTTAATGTCAACGTATGAAAGAGGAAATGAGTAAAATCTGCATTGTCTTAAAGGTCATAAATAGGATAATCTTCAACTTTTACATCAAATCTTGAAATATTAAAATTAAAAAGTATCCTTTGAGGGTCACAAAAACTAATATTAGGAAAAATGTGAAGGCATTATATTCACCTCATAAGTAGTTACATTTTACATTTTACTTATGTAAAAAATTACATTTTACATAAGTAAAACACTTTACTTTTACTTATGTAAAATGTAAAAAATTACATTTTACATAAGTAAAACAGTCTGTTTTAAGCAAAAAACACTTTTTGCTTAAAACAGAAATAACTTTTTAAAAGTATAAATAAATTATGGCAGGTCCAGGATGTTAACAGAGAAAAGTAAGTTTGTTTAAGGGTACATCCTTAATCTTTTCAAACTATCAAAATAATAGCTGCGGCTTTCACCACTATCATTCCCTGGGCACTTCCGTTCCCCAGGAAATGTGCTAGGTGCTTCACCTGTGTCATTTCCAAGCTCCTAAGCTAGATCCCATCAATCCCATTTTATCCCTATTTTTAGGTTAAAACATCTCCCACTCAGAGAAGATAAGTGACTTGTGGATTGTCAAGTCAAACTTTGAAATCATATTTCTCTAGTTTCAAAGCCCATGCTGTCTCTACCTTACCTCTGAATTACAAAATTTGAAATGATAAACTAGTGTTATGGGAAGAGCTCTGGTCTGAGAATGCAGAAACCTGAGTTCCAACCACAGTTCTGCCATTAAATTTCTGGGTGAGTTCGAATAACACAGAGTTATGCCATCTGTGTAAGACTCAGTTTACTTAATACATGTAAACTAAAGATGTTGGTCTGGAACTCCGGATGATTTCTGAAACTCTTCCAGATTCTAAATTAATCATTCTTTTGGGTTTTTTTGTTGTTGTTTTGTCTTATTTTGTTTTTGAGACAGACTTTTGCTCTCATTGCCCAGGCTAGAGTGCAGTGGTGCTATCTTGGCTCATTGCAACCTCTGCCTCCTGGTTCAAGCGATTCTCCTGCCTCAGCTTCCTGAGTAGCTGGGATTACAGGCATGTGCCAGCATTTCTGGGTAATTTTGTATTTTTACTAGAGATGTGGTTTCTCCATGTTGGTCAGGCTGGTCTCAAACTCCTGACTTCAGGTGGTCAGCCCACCTCGGCCTCCCAAAGTGCTGGGATTACAGGCATGAACCACCACACCCAGCCTCTTTCAGTTTTAATGTTAGCAATGATGACAGAAATTACTGGGTTTGTTACATAAAGGGTCTTGTACTTCAGAATAGTAATTTCTAAGTTATTTGCGATAGCCGGGTGAAAATAAAGTGTCCCACCTCAGAAGCAATAGCACATGAAGTAGATTAATAGAAAAGAAAATCTATCTACAAGAATAACTGTGCCATATAATGTTCTGTGTATCTGTCACTATAGTTCTGAAACCCATTTTTTTTTTAAGACAGTATCTTGCTCTGTCACCCAGACTGGAGTGCAGTGGCCTGATCTCGGCTCACTGCAACCTCTGCGTCCTGGGTTCAAGCAATTCTCCTGCCTCAGCCTCCCAAGTAGCTGGGACTACAGGCACATGCCACCACACCTGGTGAATTTTTGTATTTTTAGTAGAGATGGGGTCTCGCCATGATAGCCAGGATGGTCTTGATCTCCTGACCTCATGGTTCACCTGCCTCAGCCTCCCAAAGTGCTGGGATCACAGGTGTGGGCCTGGCCCCAATTTTTTTTTTAAAGTTGCAATCTATATTCTCTGTATTCAGACTCAGTGTTTCTGGGTAACCAGGATGTTTTAAACAGAGGGTATCCCTGCCTTTCATATGGCCACTGAGGCACATACTAAGTTTACAATCTACATATTACATTTACTTTTTTAATTTTAAAACAGTGACTGAATAAGAAAAACCTAAGGAAGTTATCCTGTAGTAGGAAAGATTGTGGATATACCAAAAGAAAGTTTTTTTCTGCTTTGTAGGCTCTCTCTCTTACCCTGTGTCCTTTTTTTTTAACACATAAAACATCATTTTCAGCAGTCTTTTAAAAATTTTTATCAAATCAAAACGACCTTCAGCCTAATCTCAATATAAAAAGTATGACAAACATTTTATAATCCTTCAATTCCACTTTTAATGCCTACTATGATGCTTCTTCCCAGGCAGAGTGGCTG
Source organism: Cebus imitator (assembly GCF_001604975.1). Classification (NCBI taxonomy): domain Eukaryota; kingdom Metazoa; phylum Chordata; class Mammalia; order Primates; family Cebidae; genus Cebus; species Cebus imitator. Next base: position 210,659 of record NW_016108096.1, on the reverse strand, counting down.
CTCACTCTCTCAGGTTTCAGAACATGTAGCACAAGTCATGGGTGTCCATGTGTCAGGAGAGGTGCTGGTACATTTCTCCAGAGCTTTGGTTCTCTGAGCTGGAAAGTAGTGATGCTTCAGAGGTCAAAACTGACATCTGTAGTAATGACCACAACAGCACTTTTGTTGTCATTTTCTAAGGTCCATGAATGTTGAAATGTAGAGGCAATTGACAGTTGACTGAAGCACATCTTATTTTCTCACATCTTATTTTCTAAGACAGACACTATACCTACCTAACTCTCTAAACCATTGTGCATTTATTGGACACTGCCTAGCTTAAATCCCTTGGAAACTATCTCATTTTAGCTCTCATGTTGCTGAAGACACATCAGAGTATAGTATTTAATTGGCAAATCATGCAGATTAAACATGCTCTTTGTTATAAATTGATTAAATGTTTAATTGTGGAGGAGTTTCATCTCCACAAGATTATTTTAATGTTATGATGTCTCGTAAAATTTAAAGTAATTCTTTAAATGATAGTTAATCAGTTATATTCATCCAAATAGTGTTTTATAAGGATTAATTTCCCAGGACTTTCTGTGAAAATAATGCCTGCTTTCTAGTAAAGAAACTCTAAATTAAACATTTTGAGTAAAATTGACCTATACTATATAAATGGATTCAGCAGCCTATTAATGTAAGATAAAAAGAAAATAATGAAAATATTATAAGTAAATGTGTTTCTCAAAATGAAACTAATTTTGCATTTACATGCTCTTGTTCGTCTCTGGACTCCTAAATTTTAAAAAAAGGGGAACATTTTTTTTTTTTTTTTGGTTGGAGTTTCGCTCCTGTCACCCAGGCTGGAGTACAATGGTACAATCCCAGCTCACTGCAACCTCTGCTTCCCAGGTTCAAACAATTCTCTTTCCTCAGCCTCCAGAGTAGCTGGGAATATAGGCGTGTGCCACTATACCCGGCTAATTTTTGTATTTTTAGTAGAAATAGAGTTTCACCATGTTGGTCAGGCTAGTCTTGAACTCCTAACCTCAGATAATTTGCACACCTCCACCTCCCAAAGGGCTGAGATTACAGACATGAGCCACAGCACCCAGCCTGCCCAGAACTTTTGAGTTAGTGTTTCACTTCAATGCCCAAACTTTTTGATGTGAGAATTTACTCATTCTTGGTAAGAACAACACTGCTATTCTTAATGTATTTAAAGATTGTTTATTACTATGTTGATTTCCTAAGAATAGTTGAAGTCAATAAGACGTGCATAAGAATGACCATTAAATAGCACTTTCATAATACCATTGGTTGTATGTATTTAGAGCTGATAATGTACTTTTTCAATCTTATTATTTGGGTGAGCTTCTTTGTGTATGTAATCAGCCTGCTTACTAGGAATGCAGGCTGGAACTCATTGAGATGGAAGACTATCTTTGCCTTCTTGCATTTCTTATAATACTGCAGTATTATAAAAGTATTCGAGCTGAGCAGGGTGGCTAATGTCTGAAATCTCAACACTTTGAGAGGCCAACATGGGATGATCACTTAAGCCTAGGAGTTCAAGACCAGCCTGGGCAACATAGCAAGACCGTGTCTCTACACAAAAGAAATTGTTGTTTTTAATTAGCCTAGCATGATAGTGTGTTCCTATAGTCCTAATTACTTGGGAGGCTAAGGCAAGAGGATCAATCAAGTCCAGGAGTTTGCAGCTGCAGTGAGCTATAACCACACCACTGTACTCCAGTCTAGGCCACAGAGCAGGACCCTGTCTCAAAAAGAAAAATAGGAAACTTTCTTATACATGAGTGTCAGTTTTAAAATAGCAATTTTCCTATTTTCAGTTATTTTTCACTTTTGAATAACTGTATAGTTGTTATATGGTCTTCATAAATTAGCATAGATTCCCATTAGAGTATTTTTGTTTTGGCTTTATTTTTATATAAATGTACTCAAGTATAAATCATTAACTGTTGTACCAGTATGCCCAACCATGATTTTCCTGTCAACACTCAAATACTAATATTATTCCTGTGTCATAGCCATTCTTTTCCTTTTCCATCAGTAGAAAGGGATGTATGATATGAGTTCAGTTATGTACTTGAGGCTGTTTGAGGTAATTTATTTTTATTTCTTATTTTTTTTCGAGACCGAGTTTCACTCTGTAGCCCCAGATAGAGTGCAGTGGTGCAATCTCAGCTCACTGCAACCTCTGCCTCCCAGGCTCAAGCAATTCTCCTGCCTCAGCCTCCCAGGTAGCTGGGACCACAGGCGTGCACCTCCATGCCTGGTTAATGTTTTATTTTTTAGTGGAGACAGGGTTTCACCATGTTGCCCAGGGTGGTCTTGAACTCCTGAGATTAGGCAGTCCACCCATCTTGGCCTCACAAAATGCTGGGATTTCAGGTGTGAGCCACTGCGCCCGGCCAGGGTAATTTATTTCTCGAGGTAATTTATTATTGCCTTTAGTACACAATGAGGTAGCTTGTGTACTAATGGTAAATTAAAAGGTTTGACTAATCTTTTGGTTGTATATATGATAGGAGCAGTGTCTTGTTCATCTCACATATTGTAACACTGTGTTACTTAGCTGCTTTTAACACGTTGTTTTTCAGCTGTTGTCATTATTGTGTTTCATTGTATATCTATTTCTGTTTTGGTTTACCTATGATATTTGGACTCACACTGAAGTTGTTTGATCTCTTTTAACATAGTCATAGGCAAGCCTGTTTCTATATTGTCTTCTCTGCCTCAGTAGATGCCATACAGAGCTGCTCCTCAGCCTTTTATTTTTTCCCTTAAAGTTTGTTTCTCTTTAAAACCTCCACTCTCAAATTACAGCAGTCTGGTTCATTTGAGTTAATAATCCTCATTGTAATGTTATTATTTGTAAGTGTAAGAATTTATAAAAGGATCAACTTTTGATGTATGGTGTATGCCAAAATAGCTTTGGCAAGTCCAGACGCAGTTCAGAGAGGCCAAAGGCTGTCATTTGAATCGGAGCTGTTGGTGAATTAAAACCTGAGAAACTTGAGATAAGCATGCCTAATTCCCTAAAAGAAACTCAACCAGAAAGTGTATTGTAGCTTGTTGATCTTATTTCTTTGAAAATTCAAAAGAATCTTCAAGAAATATGTGGGCTTCTTGGTTAGATTCTTGAAATGTGATCGTGGAACACAATTGTCATTTGGCACATTCCCAGAAATACACATCTTTGCATGAGGCACCTGGACATATGTGGCAGGTCTGGTAGAATCAGCTAATTAACAACACAGGCTTAAACAGGCACCTCATCTGGCAGTGCAGTTAGTTGCCTGATGGTGCTCAGCAGGATTTGGTAGTGCTTTTTATTTTTCTATCCTAATGGTCTGCTGCCCACCTAATTTTGCCTTATTGTCAGTCACTACTTACCACAGCTTGGGGCCCTCCCAGGAGGCTAAATTATTATCAAAGGATTAGGGAGATGTAGCCTTGCAGCTCTGACATTTCTGATTACTTGTCTATGCCAGAACACTAATTAGCTGTGACTAATTAAGAAAAATGTTCCTGCCATAGAAAACCATTTAAAAGAACTGAGAAGTAGAAAAGCAATTCAAAAGCTGAGCAGTGCTCAGATTTACTGATGCTCTTTAGATTTCCACCAGAGCCTTAACTTACCTTTAATTGTGCTCGGAATTAAAAAAAAAAAAAGGAAATTCCACATGCAAACTGACCAGATGTTTTTGCTTGAAAAGGAAAAAAAAAATAAAAAGTTGATCACCTAAGCTCTCTTAACAATGGTAAAACTGTCTTTGATGAATGGAAGGTGACACAACTTTCATTTTGATGGAGAAATTTTTCTAAACACCAATTGCATAAATGTACATTCGCATTCATCCACCTGAGCCAGTAACAAAGGCTTAAGTCACTGAAGAAATTAGAACATTCTCTACTGATTTTACAAATGACTGTTGAATTGATTATAAGGAACATGTTGAGCATTTTGAAAGTTAGTTAGCATTGCTTTCATGTATCTTTCATCTTTAAGATGGTCTAGAAATTCTGACCTCTCTATGTAGAGCCTGTGACTTTGTATGCTTGCACTTCAACTGGTCACTAGTGCCTTGTTAATGGGAATGCCCAGGCTTCCCCTGAGACCAGCATTTCTATCGGTTGACCACTGCAATGTTTTCATAGAACAGATAGCTACTACTCTCCATCCCTTCCCTCCTAACTTCTTAAACAAATGGCATGTGTGGCTTTAAAGCCATTTTCTGTGCTGGCTTTTTGTATTCCTACTCTGTGAACCCAGCCTTCTGCAAGGTTAGCACCATTCACAAGTGGGCACAGCAGTGGCAGCCAGGTCACCAATGCTGAATAAATCTAAGTAAAGAAAAAATAAATCTGTGTAAGGAAAAAGCAAAACCATCATTACATGTGATTATTGAATGCATTGGCAGGAGACTATATAAAATAATTTTAAACTTTCTTATAAACACCCAACCTCTAAGAGAGAGCCTTCAATTTCCTGAGCTTAGCCCAGCCCTAGATAACACATCATCTAAATTTTGCTATCTTAATATGGACAAAATATTTCATTTGGGAAAAAAAAAAGTTCTCACTCCTACCTCACCTACATTCTTCATGCTGATTTTTAAACCCATTTCTCCTTTTTCTCTAAGTGGAGAACAAAAGGCAGGTAGCCAGCATCCTCTAAGGATAATCCTTCCTAAATATGAAGACTGTTATTAAGGTACCTGTCATACTTGTCTACTCCAGGATAAATAATCCCTATTTGTTTAACTTCACTTCGTAGGCCTTTTTTCTAGCCCTTTAATCATCTTTGTGGCTGTCCTTTGAAACTTCTCAAAGTGTTCTCTGTCATGCTTAGGGTTTAGAGTCAGGAATAGGATGCACTATTTGAACGTGGCTGAACAAGATTCTTTCAAGCCTTCTATTTATTCATTTTAATATATAACTTTCCCATACTTTTGCTCTACTGATCTATTTACCTTTAGTTCCATATATTCCCTATATTTGCTGACTTTTCTCTCAGTTGCTACATATCTTAAAGATAGGCAATAACCTGAAGTCAGCTGTTCAAGATTAGGCTGGCCAACATGCTGAAACCCCGTCTCTACTAAAAATACAAAAATTAGCTGGGTGTGGTAGCACACGCCTGTAGTCTCAGCTACTCGGGAGGCTGAGGCAGGAGAATTGCTTGATCCTGGGAGGCGGAGGAGATTGTAGTAATTTGAGATCATGTCATCACACTCCAGCCTTGATAACAGAGCAAGATTCCATCTCAAAAACAAAAAGAGATAGGCAATAAATGTATAAATTTATTGATGTAGAATATTTATCTTTGAGGCAGTAAAAGTACTTGTTTATTGATGTAGAATATGCATTCCGTTGATGTTTTATGTTATAAGATCTAGAAAACAAACTCATCATTCAATTACTATGTGTAAAAATTGGTGAGGAATGTTGAGATTAAAACATTAGGCCTTGGCTTGGCCTAAAGAGATGGCCATTTATGTCACAATGACTCTAGGAATCTAGTGAGAATAGAAAGTTGAAACCCCTCTTATTAATTATTTATTCATGGAACCTATATTCATCAAACACTTTTTAGACCACATACTTTGATAGAAGCTGGGAATACAGTATTAAACAAGGCAGACCAAGTCCTTGCCCCAAGGGCAAGGGTATTTTTGAAAATTTTTTGTTTCCACATAAAATATTTTACTTTATCATCTGCAGAATAGCTATCCACAGCTTTTTTAATGGAAGCACTCTGGTGAACTAAAAGTCAATAATGTTTCAAAATAGATACTAGTAATTATCTATTAAATTATTTATTTCTTTCTCCCTCTGCTTCAAATGGATGATTGTAAACTTGCTAAAAGTTTACAGCCAACACAAAGTTTGTATCCAGTTCTAGTGCCTGCATCAATTGACCTGACTGGGAGATAAGAGCACACTCATGCTCTCTATTCTTCCTGGGTTCTTAGCTCAAAAGCCAGGCTTATATCAGCTCCCAAACAAGCTCTCCTATCCCTGCAGACAGAAGTCACCATTTCCACAGCAACAATATTTTTCTGCCTTTCTTTAAAAACAGCTCACAAAGCCAACAAGCATAGAAGGCACCCAGACATGTCACTTAGTGGTGAAAATACACAGGCAGCACAGCCAGCCATGCCTCCTAATATGCCCAACAGCCTCAGAATGGGTACCAGTAGACCTGAGCATGTGCTAGAGCAGCAGCTCCCTGCTTGAAGGATAGCCTCTGGGGGGCTGAGAACATCAACATCTGAACTCCTTATGTTAGCAGAGCTTTGAGAGAGAGAGAGAGAGAGAGAGAGAGAGAGAGAGAGAGAGAAGAGAGAGAGAGAATGGATTCTCATATATGCACATAGATATGGAAGTTTATCAATGTATAGTACTTTCTCATTTATTTCATTTATCACCTAAAATAAAATTAGACTGTCATATTTTAAGCACCATTAGAGTCCTGTTCTAAAATTTTTTGCACAAATGCAACTGTTTACTTTTCAGTGATTTCTACAGCTTTAACATGTATTAAATTATTTTTCTATTGATGAAATATGTGATTCAAGTCAGCAATGAATCTGGCTCTGCTTTTCCTCTGTCCTTTGTTGAAAAGCTGCCTGTCTACTATCATATATATATATATATATATATATATATATATATATTTACAAATATTTAAATGCATACAGTCCTTTCATGAAAATTGAATGCGTGCTCTGTGCCAGACATTCTACTAAGGGCTGGAGATAGCAATACAAGTACGATTTAGTTAATTCCTTGTGTATACTCACAGCTGATTGAAGGAGACATAAACTACATTGTGCAACATTTTTATAGACACCTCTATGGAGTTCTAGGAGCAGAAAATAGGTGAGCCCCTAATTGTACCTAGTAAGAGATAGTATTGGCCAAAAGGCAGAGATAATGAATGGTTGAGCTGAGTCAGGCTAACACGAATCTGGCCAGGGGGGATGTAGTTGGGAATAAAGTCCAGAGAGAGGAGTGGGCATGCACAGAAACTAAAGGTATAGAGAAGCTTAGCACTGTCACAGCTGCAGGTGGGTCAGTTTGCTGAAAATGGTTCCTATGGGAGTACACCATGACTCAGAGACAGAAAGGTAGCTGTCTACTCCCACCCTTAGGATACTCTTAATAAAAGATTTTGGAATGTTTCCCATTTTTATAAGGAAACTGAAGCAGAAGACCTGCTAACAGTTCATTCTCAGGCGTAAGTTTTATCTCAAGATGAAATTGTACCAGTTAATAGCAGTTCCAGGTGTCCAATATACTTTCATAAAAATCCTACATTATTGATTTAAAATGTAATAGTTACCAAAATTTTATATATGTTCAAAATAAGTTAACCAGATGAAAATGTTATACTGCCCAAACGAATTATTCATAAAGGTGATGTCTGCACCCCAGACTAGTACACACACCATTATAACTGGATTTATCAATGAGCCAAACCATTAACTAGTCACTTCACTCAAAGATTAGCCAAACCAGTATGCATTATAGCAAGGCCACTAAGAAAGGGAGGGGAGAACAACTGATTGTCTGAAATTTTCACTTCATAATTGCTAGTCTTTTTTAGTACTAGGAAAGGAGCCACAGAATAAACGTACAGAGGCACTTGCCTACTTGATAATAAAGAACAGTATTTTTTAAATACTTTTCATGTAGTGTGAAGAAAGAGGTAGTATATTACTTTGAGGACATTTTGGAATTAAGGGTATTTTGGGAATGAAGGGAATTTTGGAAGTAGTTGTGAACGGAAAAGAGCTTGTGCAGCTCCCAATTTATGGAACTTGTCCTGTTATTTGAATGTATTGTTATATAACTGAAGAAGATCTGATTCATCTGGAAATATCTCAGTTAGTATATTCATGTATTTTTTAAAAGAGGAAGTATGGAACTCCAAAGATAGTGAAGTTTTTTCAGCATTCGACGAGCATTTATTAGGCACCTATTATATACCAACCTTCCCCGTGTTAGCACTTTTTACATTTTTCATTCCTTAATAGACATGATACTCTTAATTTGCAAACTTCCTGATGGAGTTAAAAAATGAAAATTGCCCTGAATATGACTTTATTCAACACGAGAAAAAAAGAAAAAGCATGAATCACATGCTTCTCTGTTCTGATTAAAAAGATAAAATAAATAAATACAAAGATGATAAAGAAAGTCACATATATAGAGTTCCTTATGGATGAACCAAGGTTCTTCTTTCCACATTGCATTGTTTTGCTACAGTAGAACAAATATTTTCCAGGGTTTTTAATCATTATGGTGTACAGCACTTAAAAATGAGTCTTAAGAGAATATATGAGATGTATAGCATAATAATCATTTGACTGGTTATCCTAATTGGGAGTATGATTCTTCAAATAATTTATTTACATTGTATACTACATTATTGTATTTACAGATATGTTTAATCTATAGAAATGTGGATTGCTTCAACTTGCAAAAAAAAATTGAATGGGCTTTTTCGGAAATAATAGGCATCTTCTCTATTTGTGCACAATTCTATGTTGTAGTGACTGTCAGTAATACCAAGAATGGTAACGATGTTTTTCCTAGTTTTCTGCTGGAAGTACCAAACTGCTCTTAAGAATCAAAGCTGTTATTGACAAAACAGAAATCCAGATGTCCTTCTAAAGAGAAATGAAATAACACAGGAGTTATGAGCACAGACTCTGGAGCATAAATATAAAATATAAATCTTTACCCTACCACTTAAATCATACTTGTTGTATAAACTTGAATAAGTAAATTGCTTAATCTAAACTAAGTTTTGTACCTGTATAAACTCGGTTTCCAGAGAAGCAAAATAGGAATAATTACACCCACTTCATCAAGGTTGTCATAAGAATTAAATAATTTTTCCCAGGCTGGAGTGCACTGGTGCGATCTCAGCTCACTGCAACCTCTACCTCCCAGGTTCAAGTGATTCTCCTACCTCAGCTTCCCAAGTAGCTGGGATTACAGGAACATGTCACCACACCAGCTAATTTTTTTCTATTTTTAATATAGACAGCGTTTCACCATGTTTGCCAGACTGGTCTCCAACTCCTGGCCTCAAGTTATCCACTCACCTCTGCCTCCCAAAGTGCTGGGATTACAAGTGTGAGCCACTGCACCAGCCTAGATCAAATTTTAATTAAATCACTTGAACTTCCTATGGAGCATAAAATAAGTATCAGATGCCTTTATAATTAGAATTTATAAAAATAATACTAATGAAAAACGTATCTGTAATTCACAGGTCTTTTTAAATCTCATTCCTCAGTATACTTTATTGCTTCATTTTTATGTCTATACATTAAGAGGCGAGATGAATAAGTTAAAAACATAACAGACAATAGAAAGTTCTGGAACTCTAGATTCTTCTTTATTCTTGAAAAATAAAGCTGTATTGAAGCAAAATATAAAAACAGAATGACAGTTGGGTTTTTCTCTTCCATTCATTTTTACAAGAATCACAAGCCCATCGTGCCTTTTCCTCTAAGGCATATTTAAACTCGCAGTATTTCTACAGAGCATTCAAATCTTAGTAGTTTAAAGCTAGATTCATATAATCTACCCCACATATTACAAATGAGAAAGCTGAGGCATAGAGAAGGTGCCTAACAGGCTCAATCAAGCAAATAGTAGCATAAGAGGAGCTAGCACTGCCTACCCTCACGGGGTCTGCATTTGTGTTCTCTGGTGGGTTGACAGTCAGTCCACAGCTGCCATGTCCAGATGCAAGTCTCTTCTCTTCCCTCACTGTGAGTGCCTTTGGATCGAGCTGGGAATGTTGATTGGTGTAGGTTGGGTTAAACACTTCCTGTATTTTTAACCCTAATAGGCTGGTTTCAGTTTTCCTTAAATATAGCCCTTACTTCTATTCCAAGCCAGGAAAACATTCACACTTAAAACCTGCAAAATGCTTTTGCTTGTGGGTCTGGTTTTATGGAACCAGGTATGATAATTTCCGTGGGATGCCTTGAACAGGGTGGAAAAACCTTAACATTATTAGATTAAATTTACCATTAATATAACATTTGCATTTTAGTGCTTAGAAATGGGAAGTGAGTGAAACAGAGCCACACATTTAGTTACATTAAATCAATGTACTGTTGACAAAATGAACACTCAATGTATAATAAGCATTTATATTTACTTTTTAATATACTGGTGAAATTGTAGTGCATTAATGTTTCTAAATATTTTGTTGCTCTTTAAAACTACTAAATGATCCTAAAGGATGGCTCATTTGTATCAAATTTATCAAAGCCTTCAACATTTAAAATATACTGTTTGTTCTTTTATTTAACTTTACATTTAAAAGGTACACATTTCCTAAGGTGAGAGTTTCTAGGCATTATTTCATTTTAACACAATGACTCAACTCTTTTCAAACATATGAATTCTTTTGAAAAAAATGAAGAAATACATAATGTGGAAATTTAGCCATTTCATGCCTTAATTCACTAAAATATGCTGATTCTTTGTTTTTTTTTCATTTCCTTTCTTTGTCACCTATTGAGACAAGCATAGCTGGAGAAGAATAAAAATACATCAACTAGTTGTACCAATTCATAATCAATAAAAAGCTAAACACTTGAGTAGAAAATATGTTACAGATTTGTGCCCTACCAAAGCAGCTATTTTTACCTTGCCATCATCATTAGAAGCTGCATTCTGACAAAAATCATTTGCTTGAAGCAGCCGTGATATAAAACCCTATGTGGTCTTGTGATTCAGATTTAGGAATATCAGCCTTGGAGGGTCTACAGGCATTGTGCATTAGTATGTATTGAGACCTCATTCCAGGTGGCAAGCAGCTGGACTTTTTAAAAATAAAACTTCCAAAATAAAGGTGAAGTGCTTGTTTTCAGGCTATGCATATTACATTTAATCTAATCATCCTCAAAATGTTATAAATTAGGCAAAAAGGAGAGTTGTGCATATTTAATATATTTGTTTTGTATTTCCACTAGTCAACAGAATAATGAAATTCCTTAACTACTTCTCTTTAACTTGCATGAAGAAAGCACGGTATGTTGCTAAATCTCTTTTCACCAGCTCTGCGGAGAAACAACTTTAATCCTTGTTAGAAAATTGCCGAGTCTGGGACTGACAAAGAGCTCATGCTTGTTCTATTGTTAGTGCTCCCCGGCCCCAAGAGCAGAGCCCTTTACAGCTGCGTGGATCCCGCCCGGCTCAGCTGCACTATTTAGGAGAGGAGGTTTGTCAATTTCTATTGACAATGGAACGAGTTTTTCAGGGCCTGTAGCAGTGCTGACACAGTTGGGGATCAATGCCAGCCATTCAGACTGCACCCTCTTTCATTGCTTTGGTTTGTTAATTCAAGACTAAAGGTCCACTGAGGGGGTTCAGGGTGTTTAAGAAAGCTGATGAACTGTTTAAGAAAGCTGATGAACTGCAAGCGTTTATAGCCCTGGTGTGGCAATTTCCATAGTCAGTGGCAACTCCTGGCACTGAGGGAGCTGTGTCCTTGTTGACCCTCTTGTTATTAAAAATGCACAAGTGCTGCGCTTCTCAATATTTCAACACTCTTTCATTGTCAATACCACCTTCTGAGCCCTTCAGCTTGTTGCTTGCTCTAAAGATCTTCTTAGATTGGGTTTGAAAACTTCACCTTAAACACTAGATTAGACTGATGTTCTGTTTTCCGTGCTCCTGTTGATTTGTTGAACCTTCCCAGGGCTGGAAAGCAAGTAGCAGCTTGATGGGGAGACGGGCTGCTAATATGATTTACCAGTCTACAGTCATGCACAATAAGTGTGAATAAATACAGGGGTCTCACAGAGTCAACCCTAGCCTTTCCTTTTCTTCTATTTTTGCTTTAAAAGATATCTCAAGAAAATGAAGTGAGTAACGCATGCCCTTACAGGAGTTGAATGAACCACAAAAAGAAGAAAGAAAAACCATATTTTTGCCAAAGCGGTAGGCTGCTGTCATGGACTGATGTAGAAAAAAATTGTAAAATATACACTTACTGCTTTATTCCTGTGTAGACCGAGGCAAAGAATAAAGCAGTGATGCCATACCCATACCTTCTGTGCAAGCTCCTGCAACCCTTCCTTTTCATCCCCTGAAGGGAAAAGTGAATGATCAACCAAGCTGTTTTATAAAATTAACTTTTCCAAAGTGAAAAGACACTTTCTAACATGCAGACTTTACTGTACATTCATGCTTTTCCAATTTTTCGTTTGGTTTGGTTTGGTGGAGGGGATTGAGGAATGAAGAGAACCTACCTTTGACCTTTTTCTCAGTGTGAGAAAATGGGACCTACCATATTCAGTACTCAAAAGAACGACATATTAATTCCAGCACCAGAAATAAGAAAGTGCTAGAGGTTTCTCTTTGGTGGCTTTGTTTGTTTGAGAGGTGTGTGTGTGTGTCTGTGTTTTACTGTATACAAGAAAGCAGTCATAGTGGGATTTTTGTTATTGTTAGCCTGTTCTTAGTGGCAGCAAATATTCTGAGCTAAGTTACTGCTTTTCCTTAGTCATTTGCTTTATTTAGCTAAAATGCCTCTTGAAAATGCTTTGACTTAGGAATAAAAAATACACATTCTTATTTGATAGAATAATTTTTCCTAGAGGCTTTTGCTTATAGAATGATTTATTGACCTTCAAAGTAAGATGATGATAAAGTAGCTTAAACATTTTACTTAATAATTGTTCTCTTTTTCTGTTTCTACAGTTAATTTTAGATCACTTTATTCCCAAATTCGTTTTCTCTAAAATTATCATTTTGGCATTGTATTAAATAAGTTATATATAAATGATTTATGTCCTTTCAATTATCACTTGATAAGTCTCATTATATGTAATGGGAAAGGGGAAATTAATTTTAAATTATATAAGGATTTTTAAAAACATAAAGATGCATATAGAGTAATTATAAGAAAGTTTTCTCATTTCCCTCAAATTTATACAACTTACCTTGAACACGATAACTGCGCAGTCTAACAGAGTAACTAGTATGTTATGCTAGGCTTCGTAAAATACATATACTTTCTTCTATTTTTGCTTTAAAAGAGATATCTCAGGAAAATGATTTGAGTAATGTATGCCCTTACAGGAGTTGAATGAACCACAAAAAGAAAAAAGAAAAACCATATTTTTGCTTAAGCAGTAGCTTTAAAGCAGTTGAAAAAAAGGAAAAAAATTCAACAAAAAAGAAAAATTTACTAGCCCTTGCAAAATGACTATAATGTTTAAGAACCACTTCCACTATGACAATATTGTCACTTTCAAATTATCTAGAGTGTGGTGTGGGGGAAGGGCCTAAATTGAAGGTACTCATTCAATATCACCAATCCTTGTGAGTGTTTACCTGTATTAAAATAGAACTCAAGAAGCTGAAGCTATGAATAATTTGAAACAAGTATAGAATTTTATTTCAGAAATTGTATCTATAAAAGATTTTGAGATTTAACGTACCAGCAAAAGTACTGAATTTACTAGAAGTTTACTTTTTAAAGAATTTTGGAGCATGAGTGTCTTGTTTTATGAAACTTATTGCGGAAATTTTTACATGTCCTGAATATTAAGAAAGTAATCATTAGGAAGGACCAATATTAGCTACAGGAATAACATATTTTTTAAGAAATCGTAGTTCATCTCACATTTTAAAAACTTCAAGCTTTTATTTATCCATTTGATTGTTATTTAGTAAATCGTTATCCATTTAAATTATCTCATGGTATGCATTACATGTTCATTATACTAACAAATTAATAGAAAAAAGCATGGTAAAATATAAAATTTATTTTTTATTTTTACTTAAAGTATCATTTCTTATTAAACTAAATCGTATTAGAACAATGTTATTAAATATAAATCCAGATGAATTTCAGACTTGGATCCCTGAGAATTTATTTTAAAAGTTGAATTTACCATTTTATTATGTTGAGAAAATATTCTTCTAAATTTGTTTTTCTGTGTTTAAATTCTTAAGAACCTATGCACGCACATATGTGATCTGCACTGTCACTATGTTTGTGTATACAAGTAAGGCACAAAATCTCCTGTTTTTCAAAAATTCTTTTGTCATTTCCTAAATGCTGAGTGGACATTGATATTTCTCACTGTTATCTGAATGAGTAGCACTAGAGTGTTATCTAAACCTAGCTCTGAATTACTGTATCCCTTAAAAATGTCATCTGTAATGGCAGATTGTTTTCTTTTTTTGAAAATAGGAACAAATTTTTTTTACTAGACTGACAGACATAGGAGCAGAAAATTGCATTAAAGAAGAATTTCAGTTCTTTTCTTAAGAGGTTTGTAATAAACTGAAAAATTATGGACCCTCCAGAAACACAAAATGAAACACATCCTTTTCATTCATAATTTGGTCAACTGATACCTATTTTGTGATTCTTACAAGAATTCAATTTTGATAATGTTCCCTCCTAAGATACCAATAAATCTTTATTTTAGGTAGTTTTAAAAGAGCTTAGTAAATACTTAACTGATAAAGGTGTGATTGAGGATTACTGTTTAGAAAGTTGTTGATTTTTTTTTTTTTTTTTGGCCATTGCTCCTTTAAAATGTAATTTTTAGGTATTGACTACGTGACTTATAGCATAACACATCTTCGTTTTGATTGTTCCTTAACATGTAGGCTAATAGACAATTTACCTTTGAAAATAATTTACCTCTTTTTTCTTGCTGCTTGGCTGTCCATTCAGTCCTATAACATGTATTTAGGATCCATTGTTACCCACAAATTACAAAGCAGGCCACTAGGCTGCAAAGTGCAAAAACACTGTTTCCATGAATATGTTACAGCTGAAAGACTGTAATGTTAATTCATTTAAAGAACAGCCTAGGTCAACTTAACAGATTTTCTAGCAAAGCATACAATTCTGTTAACAGGAATTATAGCATTATTGACTTCAAGTGCTGATCTGTGGTCATTTCGGAGTGTTTCATTACCCCCTCATTACCGAATCTGTTAAATGAATACTGCAGAGGTTGTTTCCTTTTTTTTTTTTTTTTCCTCCTCCCCTGTGCCCTAATTCTTTCCAGCAATGGTACAGCAGCTCCATAAAAGTCATTTGCCTGTGGTTGACTGATAGACTAGACCTCCAGCTCCATATTTACCAGCTGAAGACGCTCATCAAGATTGTGAAGGTAAACAAAATGTATTTAGATGTGAATTACCCACCAAGCTATAAGGAATAATGGCAAGATACTGACATACAAGAAAGCTGTATTTGATGAAACTAAAAAGCATCACTTATTAGCAACGATGTGCTCCTCTTTACTTCCATTTTTAGTTATATTACTAAATAAACATAAATGTATCTTTTTTGCACTAATAAATATTTGCTAGCAAATAAGCACAGTTCGAGATTATATACACAGTTACCTGAATGAAGTAGGTTCACAGTAATTTTACATTTATTTTCTTGAGCATATAAATGTTTTCTTGCAATACCCGTACTTCATATTTATTAGGATCATATATCATTGTGAGGGCTTTTGAACTATATTTGCCAGAAGAATAATGAGAGTCTTGGTTATTTTATCATATGCTGGTACAAAAGTAATACCTTGTCATTGCCCAAATTCTTCTGGAAGCATGCCTCTTCTTATGTGTGAAAGGTAATCAGTTGGAGTGTTGGAGACCATCCAAAACTACTGGCATCTATGTCACTTAAGTTCAGCAAGGCCGTTTTGACTTTAGCTCTTCAAGAGAGAAGCTAATAACTTACATGTTATATTTACTGTGTAAGATCTTTAATATATTATGCAAAATTTTTCACACTTTAAAAATTCTGGTGAAAGCACAAAATTTACCCCAAGTGTAACCTTTTCTTAAAATTGGGACATAAATTTCACCTTATGGCAGAAAACATAACTCTAAGCTATTGAGAATCACCTATTTATTTAAACAAAAGGTCTTTACTTCCATTTTAGTACCATTTATTAGTAGTACATATGTGCATATGTACCCACACACATAATGTGTATACATGCATTTATGTGTATGAGTGTGTATATATGAGTATACACAGTAGTTTGCAAAGTGTTATTCCTGACCTACGATTATCATCATCACCTGGGAACCTGTTAGACCCACAGATTCTTGGGCCGCACCCAGATTTACTGAATCAGAAACTCTAAGGGTGGAACCCAGTAATCTACAGATTAACAAGTCCTCCAGATGGTTCTAATACATGAAAACATGCTAAAGTTTTCAATGACCCACTGTGTTACATCATTAAAAGATGTTTCTAGCAACATTAATATATTTTCGTTATTCGCTTGGTTCCTAGAGTCTAATTAGAATACAAATTATTTATGCCTGCTTGTTAATCTTGTTAGGCCCACAAATAGGAAATTCTGTTCCAAAGTCAGAAATTGGCAAATCTACTGGAGCATAGAACCAGACCTAAAATGTCACAATGATAGCAATTATGACTACTCATAAAAAGTAAAATTATGGCCACCCAAAAAATCTTAACAGTATAGCTACACATTACATATCAATGGAGAAAATACCTTTGATCCAGAACACTTCTTATTTGGTGTTATTTATTTTACAAAAAAATCTGAAAGGACAATACGATAGGTTTATAATTGGCTTAGTTTTCCATTGTTTCTTGTTTCTATAAACATGACTTGGAGAGCTTTCACATAAAGATTGTTTTCCAAAAAAGAGAATCAGAATAATATACTTGCCTTCTAAATATATATATATATCTATGTGTGTATATATATATACAGTTGTACTCTATATGGTGATTAATATTAGGATTAGCTATTTATACTTCTGATAAACCATATTTTCAAGCTAATGCCTACTGTGTTCAGGATGTCAGAAGTTACATATTCAGCCACCTGGTGTTAACAGATTATTAAGCTCTTTGTTTTTAGAATAAAAATCTCCATATTAGCCCATAATTTGTTTCTTTAAAAGTTATTACTCATATTCACACATCTTTATAGTTAAAGATCAAGCAAGAGTGAAATTTTTCCATTTTATTGAGGTATAATTGAAAAGTAAAAATTTTTATGTACTCAAGATATACAGTGTGACTTAGTAATGTATACTTGAAATTTGCTAATAGATAAGTATTCTCACCAGTCAATATTTTAGCATAAAAGAACAAAAATTTTATGAATTATATAGTGACATTTGCATTGTACTGTAAGCCAGTGAGTGTATCTTCTTTTAATATATTTTTCCTAATGATAGTCAATAGTTGACCAATAAATATGAAATTAAATTTCATGAATATGTTTGGTTTTCCATGCTTTACTTTTTACAGGCAAGTCTCAAGGCTCAGCCAATGTGTTCTTGGGCTGATACATTTAATCAAGTCATAGGGGTCTATTTAATAATTAAAAATGATTATTTTCACAAAAATCAAAGTGATTTAATAATTTAATGTTCTAATTGTTTTTTTCTACTTTGAATATAAACAGACTTTAGACAGTTTCATACATAGATTCATTATTCTTCAGAACTTACATGATTTTGCTCATAATGATCATTTCCCAATGAATTTAAGAAGCTATTGAATAACACATGTAGAGGCTTGTGAAGACCCATAACCAGACTTTCCTTCCATCCAGATGACCCAGACTTGGCCTGAGTGGTACAGCAGAGTAGTATCTCCTGCTCAGGATCCAAAGTACTTGACTCTAGCAGTCTAGTCCTTACTACTCACAGGGATTGCCATTCTTCTATGCCCATGGAGACCTAGATGCCATCAAAACTTACATGTGCTTTTTTTTTTTTTTTTTTTGGTCTTTTTGTTTTTTTCCTTTTTTTGGAGAACAGGGTCTTGCTATATCACCCAGGCAGGTCTTGAACTCCTGGGCCCAAGCTATCCTCCCGCCTCTGCCTCCCTAAGGCTGTGATTACAGGCACGAGCCACAGTGCCCAGCCCAAAACTTATATAATAGCCAACTTTACCCTAAGCAAAGATACTTATATACTAATTGATACATTCATGTTGCCCACTAAGAAAAAAACAAATCCCAGTAAGAGTTACACAAAAAATTAAAGATTGAAATTATTTGTTAAGTTTTGACATCAGAATGGTTTATTTAAGGAGAGGGAACGTAAAACCCTCAATCAAAATGGTTGTTATAGTTGTGTTCTCCGTAATGGCTGCATGACATTGAATGCAGTTAACATAAATCACCTGCTCCTTTTTCTAGGCGAGAAAAAGTAAACAAAACCCTGTTGCAGGCATTTGTCTTAAGTAAGGGCAAACCAACCTTTGTGGAAACCACAGAGAATGTCCAAGTGTCAATAACATTGTATGAATTCTAAATAGAGAGAGATTGCAAGGATGTCTCTCTAGTACCTCACCCAACTGGTTATTGCTTACTAATTGAATAAGAAAGTAGTCTTAATTATATATAAATTGGAAAGCCTTCAGAACAGCAGATCCACAATTCAAATCTGTTCTGGCCAACTTATTGGTAATTAAGCTAAGTCAAAGAAAAGTCATTCCAATAAAATAAAGTTGAACTCACAAACTCAGTATATAATTGTCAGTGGAACAATAATGCCTTATATTAGATGCATCATTCGTAGATGAATATGTTTGACATTTTTAATCTAATTACAAAAGAATTATAGGAATAAACACAAATCTCTGTGGTAATAATGCCTTGTATTATCAGTTTCCAGATTATCTAGACAAAACTTACCTTTCAGAGTAATCTCACTGGTTCTGATGCAAATTACCATGAGTTTTGGTGTTAGAGAGTACCTCAGTCATAATAATTTATGACTTATAATGTTCTTATTATGACAAAATCATACCCCACAAAATGAAATGTATTCATTTGCTGTTTCCCTATTTAACTAACTCTGAACTTTTTTTCCTACTTTAAAAATCAATATTAAAGTACCAGTCATGTTTAGCTGCAGAAAATTATGTGTGAAGAAAATCGCACTTTAAAAAGTGAACATAGCCTGGCACAGTGGCTCATGCCTGTAATGCCAACATTTTGGGAGGCCGAGGTGGGCAGATCACCTGAGGTCATGAGCTTGAGATCAGTCTGGCCAACCCGGTGAAACCCCATCTCTACTAAAAATACAAAACTTAGCTGGGCATGCTGGTACATGCCTGTAATCCCAGGAACTCAGGAGGCTGAGGTGGAGAATCACTTGAATTGAGGAGGCTGCAGTGAGCCAAGATCGTGCCACTGCACTCCAGCCTGGGTAACACAGCAAGACTCCATCTCAAAAAAAAAGAAAAAGGTGAAGGTGGCCAGGCACAGTGGCTCAGGCCTATAGTCCCAGCACTTTGGGAGGCTGAGATGTGAAGATCACTGAAGGCCAGGGGTTCAAGAGCAGCCTAGGCTACATGGCAAGACCTTGTCTCTACAAAAAAATTTAAAAGTTAGCCAAGTGTGGTGGCACATACCTGTGGTCCCAGCTACTCAGGAGGCTAAGGTGGCAGGATTGCTTCAGCCTGGGAGGTCAAAGCTGCAATAAGCAATGATCACACTACTGTTTTCCAGCCTGGGTAACAGAGTGAGACCCTATCTTAATCAATCAATGTTAACATAAGGGAAACTTGATAGATTAATATTTTAAGTGCCACAGTAAAATATTGTTAGGTTTTGTTGTTTTGAACATCATTATAGAAACAATAACATGGTATTCTATTTTTGATACATAATACACCAAATTTTAATGTATTGTTTTAAGAAAAAAAAAAGTAAATACTTGTTTTACTGTCCCATCTATGGAAGCTTAATGCCAGAATTTGGTACTTCACATCCCAAGGGAATTTCAAAAGAAAGGGCAAAATTCATACCAACATTTAGATGTACACAAATTTTTACCCAATAGTACATGTAAATGAATTTTGTAATTCACTGAAATACTGAAAATGTGAACTGCTTTTACCGATAATAGGATTAATTCTCTTCCTCCACACAACTGCCCCCTAAAATTAATGCATTTTATAAAATGTATTTTTCAGTATTAAAGGAAAGCCCCCTCAATTAAAAAAAAGTAAAACTAAGAATTTCTTCATATTAAAAACTTACATAGGTACATATTTTATTTTTGCTATAGGTTATTCAAAAGGTAAATTGTGTGCCATTAGTAATGTTTTGAGGGGAAAGCAAATTTGTTCTCTGATAGTCACAACATTTTGATCTACTCATAGTAATTGTCGTTTGAATAGCAATAGCCAAAGTCTGACATTCCATTTACTCCCCAGAAATACACCAAGAAGATGATTGGCATGGGCAGCCACATGAACCTGTCAGTGGACTCCCAGATCATTTTTGAAATGCTAACTGATTTTATGTCTATTTACATACATATAAACTAAGTTATCTAAGCAAATTTTATCTTCTTTCTTCAGAAAACCTACAGGGACTTCCGATTGCAGGGTGTGTTGGAAGGAACACTGAACAGTAAGACTTATGATACTGTGCACAGACGCTTAACAGTAGAGGAGGCCACAGCCTCTGTTTCAGAAGGAGGGGGACTTCAGGGCATTACTATGAAAGACAGTGATGAAGAAGAAGAAGGCTGATAACACACAGCTTTGCAGAAGGAAGAAAGACCTTGGTTGACATTATTTTTTATTTTTATTTTTTAACCTTGTCCTTGTAATTACATTCGTTGCTTGTTTAGGCCAAATAAAAATGCTTGTATTTCTTTAAAAAGTAAAACTGAATGTAGAGTACAAGGGGAAATGCCAAGATTTTTGTTTTGTTTTGTTTGGAGAAGAGCATCCTCTTTTGCGTAGCTTGACCTAAAAATGAACCTTGGCTCTGCTTATGATTGGAATATGAACTTTTTTTAAAAAGAAGATTTGAGTATTTTTCTGTAATCACATCAAAATGATGTTTTCTGTGTAAAATGAGATACACATTTCTCATAATGCAGCATTGTGAGAAGTCACTTCCAATCAGTGCACCAACTCTATCATATCTTATTAAAATGTTGTGTACCTTACAGAGTATAATTTATGTGCCAGGTTTGTTTTGTACTTAACTTGCCATTGTTGTGATGTATATAAAATGTTTAATCTTGGTTCTTAGTACTTTGAATTGGCCTACAAGTATATTCCTGGGCTGAAAGGATTGCCAAACCCAAATATAGACTAGATTATCCAATGGGTTTGTGTCTTTGTTCCATTCTCAACATTTCTTCTTTCAACTATAAGTAATCCCCAGGTGTGGGGTAGCAAGTGTGCTTCTGTCAGGATACCATATTCTCCTAAGTATAACAGCTTGCAGGCAATAAAAATCTATTTGGTCATAACTACTTCTGTGTTTATTAGAATTGTATAGAGTAAATGCAGTAAAAGATGTTTGCAGTGTTTCAAACATCCCAACTATCTGACTCTGTGTTTTTGTTTCTTGTATTTTTTGTAATATTTTATTTTTAATCAAATGAGTAAAAAGATAGTAACACTGTACTTTGTACCTAATAGGCACACACATTGTTAAAAGAATTACTATGACAGCTTATTTCCATAGCAGAGGAAATGTATATTTCATACTCACGTATTATTAGTTAATATTAGTAATCAATGTTAACTAATAATTAGTAATATTAGTAATGTTAACTAGTATTTGGCATTAGTAGTGGTTGTTCCCGCAAAATATTTCCTTGCTAGGATTTTGAGAGATAATTGTATTATGTTTTGTAAGTTCTCTATGAATTATTTTTGTAACATTTCCTAAAATATATTGGCAGATTGTGCTACTGCATGTATTAATAAGTAATTTGTAAATGAAGTCAGTTAATGCAAAATAAGTGGAAGTATCCCTGAATTTATGAAGATGTTTGTTCTGAAACTTTAGAAATGAAGCAACGTGGACCTCCAGATTTGTTCTCCCATGGTGTAATAAGTGGTCACTAGGTACCCAGACTAGGCTTAAAAATCTGTTTAATCCACAGTTACTATTTAGCATTGTTTTGGTTCATTTTCTGGGCTCTAGAGGGAAGATAACAAACATGAGGAAATTTTTTCCTTTTTCCTGGATTAGAGACTCTACCAACTAATATTTCTGAAAGGCTGTTTGTGAATGTTCTCCCTCCTTTTTTTTAATCCACACACCGAATACCCTTTTCACCAAACCCTCAAATGTGCAGTTACACTATCCCAAACTCTCCAATGGCACCCTCTTCGAGCTTGCTGTTCCACCACAGACTGCTCTGTGCTTGGTAATTACCCACCCTTCTTTTTCTTTCAATAAAATGTCCATTTCCTTGATAAAATTCATCTCCAAATAATGGATCTATTTTGTCCTGAAGTGTGACTAACTGATGACCTCAACTGTATTAAAAGTCTTCCTTTTTTAAAGGAACGTGTATTTACTCTAAGAAATAATAGCTGACAGAATTCAGAAATGAAGAACAGATGGTACAGGGGAAGGTATTTGGGGCCTGGAGGTTCTTGCTGCTGACCTGGCCTGTTTAACCCACCCACTGGCCCACTTGGCTGGTCAGCCCCTTTGAGGTTCTTTCCAGATTTTTATGTTCTCTGCTCCTTCCCTTCTACACCCAGGAGATTTCTAAAAGCTCATCCCTACTCTTCACTCCCAGTAGCCTCCAAAGCAAAGGCAATAGCAGTCAGAGGCAGGTAGTGGAGCTACTGGCATCCTTATGAGAAATTCCAGGACCAACCTTTCAGCCATAAAAAGATGTATGAAAAAAAAATCATAAAGTATCTGAAAAAGAATGAAAAGTGGTCTTTAAGTTTTTGCCCCAAACTAACTGCAAATTGCAACTACTTGCAAAGTGCTTGAAATTACTTAATTGTTCATTGTTGTGTATAACTACTAGGATGAACACCCAAGCATCTGTCTATTAAAGGATGTCTTCTGTGGTGTTATTCTTCTTAAAGTATTATTTTTTAAGAAAGTGAATTTAGTCAAAAGCCTAACAGCTCTTGCAAAATTTTCTAAGCAAAATTTAATTTTAACTAAAAAGAAATAGCTATACCAGTCTAAATGATTTGGGAGAAGGACAAACAGGTACATTCTTTGGACAATGTGCTTAGCGTTACAGGCTATAGTAACTAACACCGTCTAACATCCAACGGGAATCGGTTTGTTAAATTATACGTCTAGAAGGAAAATTTCTTCAAACACTTGGGAGAAAATAATAATGCCTATTCCCGGAAAAGGAAAGAACCAAGTAGAGCTTAACGTAAACCTCTGGGCTCCATTAGTGGGTCGTTCTTGAATTCACTGATTTTTCCACTTGAATTCCCTTTAGTCCTTGCTCATTCATTGTCCCTTTCTTAGGAGAAGGGAGTTCCCGCTTCTTTTGCAGTAAACGCCTGTTCAAAGCGTCTACGTGTTGCCATCCCGCCACCCCGGGTCACAGCCTGGCCTGGCCTGGCCTTGCGCCGCCCTCCGCCCACAGCGACCGGCAGTGAGAGGGTCCACTCTCTCCTTGAAGCTGCGCTTGAGTGGGAAAGAAGTTCACTCAGTCGCTCTCAGAGATCCCCGAAGCCCCTTTGCACTGCGGCGGTCTGCCTCCAGAGAGGGGCTGGGGACAGCGAGCGTGGGGACCGAGCGCGCGGCGAGTTCACAGGACCCCCCGGGCCCCCGAGCGCGGACCTGGCCTTCCGATCCCCGCCAGCTTGCGTGGAAGGACCTGCGGGGGCAGATTAGTGCAAGAGCTTGGTGGCTTTTATTTCTTATTCCCAAAACAGAAAATGTAAATTTCCCGGTCCGGGTCCTTAAAGGGAGGTGATAGATCGATGTTCCGGAGAGATGTTCACGCGCGACTGGCTGCGGGACATCTGCGCGCAGGGGTAGCAGCCCAGCCGGCCAGCTTTCGCTCTGCGCCTCCGGTCCCTCAGCAACTCCAAGCCCCCGCCACGGCCCAGCGCCATCCACCCCACTTTTGTGCAGAAGCTGGAGGCCTGGCGTATGGGATTTCCTGGAGTTCGGTGCTCATCCAGTCTTTACATAGAGTTCCCCCCACGACCCACACCGCTACCCTGTCTCCTTACTATTCAGGGAAATTAAATGGCTAATGCGCCTCCTTTTCCCTTCAAGTCCTGCTCGCAGTAACCTTGGAGGAAGACCCGCGACCCATCCTCCCCCAGCCCCCCTACCCCCGACTTTGCTGCAGATGGAGTCGCGTCCACAGGCCTGGGCAGCCAGCAGTCGTGGACCAGGTTGAGAGCAGCGACGCGCGCGAGGCGCGTGGCTGAACAGGTGCCCCAGCAGGAGCTCAGGGCAAGCCTTTCTCTGGGAAACTCCAGCTTCTGATGGAAGACGAGATGCAGGGCTGCCTTAAGCTGTCCTCCTTTGTGACATTGAGTAAGATATTAAGAGAGTAGAGGCGGGAGCAAAGCTCTGAACCTGGGTTCTCTGGTTGACCAGAGAGTCAACCGCTCATTTGCTTTCAGGGAGTAGTCACTGGAGTGCGAGCATGCGCCGCAGAGAAATGAGGGGGTAAGGGAAGAATTTGATCTGTTTCCCAAGTGAAGAAGACCTCCGATTTTACTACCCAGATTTGGATGTACCTGACAGCAGCTTGGACAACCGCAGAGCCCCGAGCCTGCAGTCAGAAAAGTCTGGGTGTGGATACTAATGGCCACATCTCTTCCCCAAATCTGAGCCCTGTGGACTTCGACAAGTTACTTAACCTCTCTGTAAAATGGGGACTTATAAGGAAGGTTGCTGGAAGGATTAGAGACATAATGGTGGCCATTATTAACTATTTCTTTCATTTTTTATTTTTATTTATATTTATTGAGACAGAGTCTCGCTCTATCGCCCAGCCTGGAGTGCAGTGGTGCGATCTCGGCTCACTGCAACCTGCGCCTCCCGAGTTCAAGCAAGTCTCCTGCCTCAGCCTCTCTAGCAGCTGGGATTATAGGCATGCGCTATCATGCCCAGCTAATTTTTGTATTTTCAGTAGAGACAGGGTTTCATCATGTTGGTCAGGATGATCTATATCTCTTGACCTCTTGATCCTCCCCCCTCAGTCTCCCAAAGTGCTGGGATTACAGGCTTGAGCCACCGAGACCGGCCAACTATTTCTTTATGTATGAATGGTTTCGAAAGATCGTGGGAGGCTTGCCTCTGCCAACATGCACCACCAATCTCACCAGCCACTCTCTCTGGGGTTGGCACAGGGTCCTTTTGGACCACACGCAGCTCTGAGGATTTTCAGCCTAGCCCCTGAAGTGTCTGTGAACTGGCAGGAATTGTCCAGTTCTCCAGTTATATACGTGGCCAGCCCAATGGGAGGAGAGAAGGAGACGGGGAGGAGCAAGCCAACTCTGGTCTCAGAAAGGGCCAGCATCGCTAACAGCAGTCCCTGGAGCTGCGGGTTGGGAAAGGAGGTAGCTGGAGATGTGTTACTGAGTCCACTTGGAGATGATATTGGTCAGGGGTTCTGAAATGGGACGGGGATGATCCAGGAGGTGCCAGTCTACAAGCCGGGAATCTCAGGCCTCGGCTGCTGTAGCCAGTAGGTTGAGTTCAAGGGAATTTCAGATGCAAATGGTGTTCATTGGTATTTTCCAAGGCTTAAGAGAAACTAAAACGATGTCCTGCGTCCCAAATCAGGAATGCAACAGAAGGATGCGCTTGCAAACTGCAAGCGGAACCGAGAGAGAAAGGCAGAGGGGGCCACACGCTTCAAGGGTAGCCCCAGCTACTGCAACGAAGCAAAAAGAGAGAGTGAGTGTGCAGGCGCTTAGGGCGGTAGCCAGCATCGACCCCTGCCTGGAATTGCTGTACTGCAAAACTAGGCTCCCAGGAAAACTTGAGCAACGCGGCGGCACAGGGTGGGGTAAGGGTGGGCAAGAGCACGCCCCCGGTCACAACCCAACACGTCAATGGCAAGGGAGACGCGCTCCCCGGCGGCCCCGAGGTCCAGCACGCTGTGGCCTTGGGCAGGTAGGAACTGAGCACTCGGGAAAGGGGAAGAGACGGTGCTTGGCATTAAGCTGGGACTGGTGGTGGAGATCCCAGTCATTTCTTTAAAGTAGCCGGCGGCAGCTTCTGCGTCCTAGACCCAGTGACTCAATATGATGACGTCTTTTATCTCCCTGTACTTAGCAATTTTGCAGGGAGGATAGTTGTATTTGTGTGTGTGTGTGTGTGTGTGTGTGTGTTTTTTTTTAAATAAACGTATTCTAGACTTGTCCCCAATCTCTGTCTACCTTGACTCTCCCTAGGATCAATGATTCTCACATCAAGAGGAAGTGAAGAGTTGATTTCAAGAACCATCAGACAAGGCAGTTACTACTCCTATAGCCCTGGCCTAGGGTTGTTATAGAGCCCCTACTCATAGACGACATCAATATTTTTCCCTGTGCAAAAATTTGAAGTGGGTGCCAAATTCTTTTCTACTCTAAATCCCCGCTTTCCCCTTTAGCACTACCTCTCTCATCTCTCCCTACAAATAACATCTCCTTTGGGTGAGATTAAAAGAAAAGAGACCTGATTAAATGCTGAAGAAATGCTAAAGTTTATACTGTAGGGCATTTCCTTAATATGTCAAGGAAGCAAAACCAATTGTAATGGAAAGAGATTTTGGTAGGGAGGTAGAAGATGTTTCAGTAAAAAAAAAAAATTACATAGTAAAAGGTCAGAACCTAACAAGACTAAACCTCAAAAAGTAGAAAGTGAAACATGGAAAGACCAACTGAGCCAGCAGATTGTGGGAGAGTAGGGCTTTCGATAGGTCCTGCCTGCTGGATGATTTTAATAATTTTTAAAAACAACTTCAAAGTTACTATATTGAAGAAGCTTATTCATTGTCGTTTATTTATTCTTTCGTTACTCCATGTGATTACTAGGTGTGTTCTTCCATAAAATTAGAATGGTCTATGGAAAGCTGAATTACTTTACAAACACATAACCACTTCTTAAGAAATGAAATCTGCTTTATCAAACTGGGATTTTTTTGACAAGCTTTTGTCAAGGTTAATTCCTGAATCTACTGAAGAAAGTGCTCCCCGAGCACACAGTACTGAATGTGGGAGAGCAGACTTCTAAGGACAAGGAAAGTGCTTGATGTTGTGAAAAATACATAGCAAATATGATTCCTGTGTATATTTTAACATTTTCATGTAATTAACCTGAAGTCTATCATTAGCAGAGGAACTGTTTTTAAATACAGTTGTCTGAATAATATTTTCAAAAATTTTATAGCCAACTTTTTAATAAGGTGATAACTTTTCATAGGTAAAGTAACTTTATTTTAAAATCTCTTTTCAATGCCAACTGAAATGATATATTAAATAAAGAATGAAGAGGGCTTTTTCCCTGAATGAAGAGGGCTTTGATTTAGTCCCATTTCACAGAAAAACAAAGCAAAGGGGAACCACCACTATCCACTGCTCAACAAGGAGTTCACCAGCTGTGTGGCCTTCCTCAGCTTGGGGTACTTGGGCTGGAAGGCCAAGACAGCACCAGAAACTAGCAACATTTATTCTACTGCTCAAAATGTCTGAGACAAATTGGCCTTCTGAGTATT
Source organism: Cebus imitator (assembly GCF_001604975.1). Taxonomy (NCBI): domain Eukaryota; kingdom Metazoa; phylum Chordata; class Mammalia; order Primates; family Cebidae; genus Cebus; species Cebus imitator. The sequence continues at coordinate 183,146 of NW_016108096.1, read as the reverse complement.
TATGAAGATCTTTCTCAGAAAGGAGGGACAGTAGCTCTGAATTTCAACAGCTAATTGAATAATCCATCTTTAAATGGATACTGAGGAACAGGATGGAGAAAGAGGAAATATATTTTACCCTTGATCAGGGCAGCAATATTAATGGTGAGGTGGCGGCAGAATAGATAGCATATTTTTTGGAAAAAAAGTTCAGATTTTCTCATCTTAAGTTCCCACCTATATGTCTTAGTTAAAATATTTAGAAATGTATTTAAAATAACTGCAAATTACTGATGGATTAAATGTTAGAAAATATGATCAACTTTGGGCATGAATTTCGCAGAGAAATGGGAGCCCAAAAAAGCTAAAATTCAGAAGGCAAAGAAGGGAGAAGAAACCTGTTTTCCATTTCTGACTTTCAACTACTTCCATAATGAAACAATAAAAGTGAAGGACTCAATTGTGCACCCACCATGGTGCCCTTAAGCTTTCCAAGCAACTATGGGTCAGGCTTACTTGGAGGAGGCACAGAGAAAAAGACCAAAGGGCACCTGAACCTCTGCCCCTCTCAGCTAAAATAAGGAGATACTGGGATCTTACCATCCCTGCCCCTGGCTTTCCTTTTGCCCTGTATTCCACGGGGTGGAGGCAGGAGGTGGGGAGGTGGGGGAGTGGGGGGTGGGGTGGGGAAGAACTGCAAATAGAGCTCCAAAATTTGAATTACTGGTGGACTCTAGAATCCAGAGTTCAAATGTGGGAGGGAGGGATTGAGGGGATTCAAAAAGCAGCTACAGCAACTGCTTGTATTTTTCTGCTACCGTATTTTACTTTTCCATCCTCTATTTGAGTTGGCAAGTAGGAGCTGAGTTGACAGCAGGGTCTCTCTTTCAGTAGACATTGTGGCCTTCACTTACTTAGGGAAATAATAAATTGGCGTTTCCTATTAAAGGGCAATGACTTTGCTTTTAAAATGAAATCTCATGCCAATCAAATAAAAAGGAAATAGTTAGTTTGGAGAATTAAGGACCCCAATCATTACCATGCCTGAGCCTTTTGTACACAGCATATGCTCTTAAGTTTTAAAAAATCCTTCACCATTATTCAAAATCTAAATCAGCATCATTAAAGCCAATTTATCTTTCTCTCCTTCTTTTCCTCTCATTTCAACAGTGGTGTGAGAGTTCAAATATTCGTCGTGAATAAAAAGCTCTGGAAATCAGCTAATGTGCCAACACCGGGAACATATCCAGGCCCATGGTGCGAAAATGAAGTATGTGCTGTTGAATTACTATTTTTGTCCTTTAGGTTTACATCTACACCCTTGTATTATGTAAATTTCTGAGAAGCTGTGAATCACAAGGTTAGGTAAAGGAGGATCCCCGCCCAATCCCCTCAACTCTCCCCCATCCCCATTCGTCTTCGAAAGCAACAGGAGCCGACCTCATTGAATCTTTGAATGATTCTCAGCCTCGTTCCTTTCTTTTTCCGGCTTTTTACCCCAGACCGAACTTCCCTTCCCAACCTCGGCCAGAGGCGCTGGCAGGGGCCAGAGGCGGCGGCTGCAGCCCCGGGGGCCGCAGCTGGCCGCGGTCGTGACGTCATCCGCTCGGCCCCTCGGGTCACCGCGGCCGCGGGACGCAGTTCGCGAGTTGCCTGCGCCAACACCCGCGCAGAGCGCTTAACGCTTCGCGTTGTTTCCAGGAGCCTTTTCCTCTGTGTGGGACTGCAGAGAAACTATGAGGGCAGCCTCACTGTACGTGAAATTCAAAGAATCAATTGAACTTGAATTAAGAGGAGATAGTGGAGAGAGAGAGAGAGAGAGAGAGAGAGAGAGAGAGAGAGACCCTTCCAAATTAATTTAAAGCGAGAAGACAATAACATTTAAAACGCTAATACGATTCCTTAATGATGGATCAAGCCTCTTCTTGGAGTTTTCTCGGAGTGGATCTTAGAGCTCAACTCTTGAAACGTGCACAAGGCGTGTAGAATCTGGTCTAAGAGAGGCCTAAGGGCGCGAAGGGAGGAAACAGAACAGCATCCACTTCCACCAAGAAAAGGGGGGCCTGCTGGTGGCTGTTTCCTCTTTTTCAGAGGCTGTGGAGGCCGTCAGGAGGTGGCCACGGGGTATCGCCCTCTTTGGGCAGCCATGAAATCTTCTCTTTTCGAGGAGATGCAGGGCTTAACTAGGAGAACTCAAGAATAAAAAGACAAATTGCAGAGTAAAGCCACAGAAGGAAAAGTAGGCCTTTCTGTTAAGGTCTTAAAACAGGAGAATCTAGTTAGAAAATTCTCTTTGCTCTGAGACCATCAAGAGACTCTACTCTTAAGCACAGACCAAACGGCTTCAAAGGGAGGATGCTCAGAGGAAGGAGGTCGACTAAAAAATACATGAAAGGTTTTTGGAAGAGATACTCAGAGCTGCTCCCGAGACATTCTTAAAATTTGATTTAACAATGTGTTTTCCGGGAAACTGAAAATGACAGGCAAACCTACTAAAAAGATGCTCTAGTTCCTTCTTAGGTATGCCACACCCCCGGGCCTGTTTTCTTTCACCTTGCATCTAGATTAAATGACCCTTCAATTACACCCTCAGTCGTCAAAGCCAGTGTGTTAGCGAATGCCTGTTCAAAAACTTTTCATCCAGGAGCTCTCCACCATCTGTTACGGTCTCTTAAACCGGATCCGGCGCCCCCTCCCTTGCTATCTCCCAGGCTTGGCGGGGGATGGAGCCGCCCCAGGACCTGCGGGGATGCAGAAGAGAAGGGGAGGAGCGTGATCGCGCCGGGGATGGGTTTCGGGGCCGGCCAGGGCCGTGGTGGTCCACAGGCCCGAGGTCGGCGGGACCTGATCGAAGGCAGCGCGGCGCCTACGGGCTCCGGGAGCCGGACGCTTGGGAGACCAAGTCCGGCCGCGGAGCCCGGTCGCTGAACTTGAGCCCCACCTCCCAGCCGTCTCCAAGCCTCTCGAGCCACAGCTCCTGGCCCCTCCGAGGCAGTCTCACTGACCTCGGTGGCCCTCGGCCTTGCCAACGTCATTTTAACTGTTTGGAACTCTTGAGCAAGAACCGAGAAATGGAGAGCCCGGCCGGGGAGTTTTCAGCTTTTCTGTTTCTCTTCGGGCTTCTATTCAAATGGCTCTGCGCAGGCCACCGAATCCCGAATGAGGCGGGGCGCCTCTGCCCCTACGCCAGCGGCGGGAACTCGGTTCCCCTGGGCAGCCGGGGCCAGGGGGCACCGAGGCCGCGGCTACAATGAAGGCTCAGACGGCCAAGGCCAGTGGGTCGGCGCTGGGCGCTCCCGGGCCGGAGTGGCCACCGGCCGGAGTTCAGGAGGTAATTGAATTAATAAGCGGTTCTTAGAGATTTCTGGGTCGAGGATTTTTTTATTTATCTCTATTGCTTCTCCATTTCTCTAATCTCGTCCTCTGCTCTGTGTTATTTGAATTTCTATTATCGACTTATTTCATGGGATCACTTAAGAAAGTTTGAAAATAACATCAAAACTGCTTTAAACCTCGTGGGTAGTGTGAAGGAAAGAGCCAAACTGTGTCTTGAATATGACTGTTTTGTGGGTTTTTTTTTTTTTTTTTAATTTTGACTACAAACACAAAATGTCTTTAAAATCCTCTAGGAACTGCTGCAAAACGCTAATCAACCAATTGCAGGAAAACAGCTTTTTCTATCATTGGAGGCAAGTGTTTCAGTGTAGAGCAATAGAGCATGTTTGTGCTGTCTTCTAAATGTTCACCTTCCAGATTTCAGTAACACCCTTGTAAGTGACAAGCAAAACTTTGCTGAATGTTGTTGCTGCACAGAAAAGGTTGGAGAAACTGGGTGACTCGGCTTATAAACTTCTTTTCTCATCAGGTCCAGCCCTGAGTCATAGCCTCTCAATCTGGAGGGGCACACCTCACAGGCCTGTGGAAATGGGTGAGAAAAATCTCAGCATTAGTGGAGGGTTAGAAACGAACTGAGCCCAAGTGATCGCTGTCTGTATTGCCTGCCGCCTCATTAACAGCTCTCGCTTTTGAGCTCTTCATTTTCTTTCACAAACTGATTTGCTATGTAAATTCTGTTTTGAGAGAAATAATTTCGCTGAGTTTAAAGGAAATCCTAATATAAAAGAAATAGTAACAACAAAGGTCTAGAGGCAAACAACAACCCTCCCTCCCACTTCTTTCCCAAAAGAGAGGAGGGCTCTGTGAGTTAACCGACCCTTCCCACACTAATAACCTGTAATAGTGTCCTTCACAGGCTTTAGGAAATTAGCAAGAATTCTTTATTTGCTACCAAACTAACTAAAAGCACATTGGTAGCCTTAAATTTGAACTTGTTGCAAATATGTTTGCTAATATGCTGGAAAGTTAGTTCCCGTCACAGAGTGAGTAATCTGAGGCACTCAAAAACTCTCCCCTTGAACCTATAGACCCTTGCTATTTGTGTCCTCCCATCACCCTCCCTCCATCACACACCAAAAGAAATAACAAAAGACCTTCCAGAGATAAAGACTATGAATAGAAAATGTAGAGGAATTTAAAAATGTGTTTTTCCTTCTAGAAGTACAGTACTTTGCCTTTGGTGCTGTGTATTAACAGGAAAAAGTGTAGATGTGCTTGAACATCAGGACTGGGGTAGGGGGTGATGTCAGAATAACAATAATGCCTTCGTCTCCCCTCCCCACAAGCTAAAGCAAAGAGAAAGCAGACTGTTGTTCTTGGTGAAGCGGCTAGGGGTCAGAGATTTTGGACAGGCTTGAAAACTCTAAAAACATGATCAGGGACAAGTCCATGAACTAGGCAGAAGGTGGAATTAGTTATAATATTTTCCAATTCATTTTTAATTAGAAAAATTCAATAGTATTTTGTGACATATCAAGGAAGAAGAGATTAGAGATTATGGCTTATTTGGTAATGTATGGCTCTATTATCTCATTACCCTTTATTTTGAATGGCAGTAACCACAGCCAGAAACTGCATTCGCTTGCGATAGGAACTTCAGCAAAAAGCTTGTGAAAATTACTCGTATTTTTTAGTGATAGAAAGAACCCTGCTTAAAAAGTATTGAAGTCAAAATTAGATTCCTTAGAAAAAGTTAATTTTAAATTATTTTAGAAAAGTAGCACCTTTTTCTTATTTTTAAAATATATCTTAATCCAGAGTTTGTTATCTGGCCTTGTTATATCATGAACTGTTGTGATTTCCTCGGAATATTTCATAGAGGACAAACCATACACTTAAAACTCATTTTCCATCAGGATTTGAGGTTATAAATACTGCCTTTCCATGGATGGAAAGTGGAGGCACACTTAATCATCAGCTCTCAACAAAAAAAGCGGATTATAGGATTCTTGAAGAAAATCCAAAGAAACTATAAGAGTTTCTATTTTGCCATTAACAAAACAAACAAGGCTCCTTTGCATTCTTTTTAGTAAATTAAAAAATACTTGTGGTGAACTGTTTTGAAAGCTTCCTAATTTGCTGAAGTTACTCTACTTTTATTGCCTTTTCTGTAATTTTCAGATATATTTTGGAAATAAAGTACGGGACAGATTGGACAGTAAGATAGAAAACCTTTCTGAGTACATTTTGTGTTTTAAGACAATTCTTATTTAATATAGTATTACTAATTAACACGTGTTTGTAGTTCGGTTTTGAATTGAAAAATTAACAAATGTTGGATATCAAGGCCGGGAGTTGCAAAGCACCTTTTCAGTCTTTAGATTAGTAAACTCAAGGCTGTCTTAAAGGAAGAGCGTAACTGATGCTTTGCCATATTTGTGTTAACTCAAATGACCATTTCAAACACTTGCCAAAAGGGCGAATCCTGAAAAGACCAGTGAAAAGCAAACGGTTGAAATATAAACTATCCAAAGCATGCATACCTCTTAGCAAATTTTTTTTTTTTTTCCTTTTTAGTTTGGTATACCACAAAGGAGAAATTTACAGAGGTCAAATAAAAGCTCTTTTGCAGTTAAGGAGAGGGGAGGGGGAAAAGAAGGGGAGAGGGAGGGACACACCGTAAACGTAAAACAAACTGGTGGCATTCAGTCAAGAAGGCAGGTAAGGCTTCAAAGGCCGGCGAATTGTGGACAAGTCATCTGGACTCTCCAAAGCCGTTCGGAGCCGGGCTGTTTCCCGCTTCTTTGCTTTTTCCTTTCAACCTAGCCCTTTGACGGAGGAGGGCAGCAGGAGGGGAATTTTCGCTGTTGGGGAGTGGCAGGTAGGAAAAGGAATCTGATCCGGCCCAAAAGTCAGCAATTAAAGTCTTAACTGCGACCCATCTGTCGTGGGACAGAGACCTCCCCACACCCACTTTGCTCCAGCAAAGCCCGTCCCGCGCCCTTTGTCTGAGCAGGGAAAAGGAGGAGACTGGTTCTGGGGCCCCAACAGCAAAAGAAAAGAAATTTTCCAGTGTTGACCGATTCTGAGTGTCTGCGCTTGGGCCAAAGACAACTCCGAAGCGCCTCTTGGGGACGTGACGATTCTTCGCTTGCTCTGTGTGGGTGCTCTGACCTGCGGCCCCAGCAAAAGGAAAGAAAATGTGCAGCCTGGGCGAATCCCCAGTAGCTGCACGCGGACCAAGGACTGCTCCAAAGCGCCACCCTGGAGTGTAGCACCTCTTTGCCTGCTCCGGCCGAGTGCTCTGCGATCGCCTCCTACCCTTCTCTGCTGCCTCAGTTGTCCCATCTTGTAGCAACCTCGAGACCTGAAACGAGGCACTCCTAGGCCTAGCTGCAGAGATCAGACATATTCAGCCAGACTTCTCCCCCATCTTGCCCCTTGGCTGTCCTCAACTTCCAACAGGACTCAGTCCTCCTCCCCCATTTCTTCATCCTTTGAATTTTCCCACCACCCATCCAGCTGCCGCTGCCTTTCCGTTAGACTTCAGGCGCGTTCCCAGCACAAGCTCTCTTCATTTCCACCCCTCTTGGCTCTTGGGGCAGAGGGGGAACTGATTTTCGCAGAAAGCTAGAGTGGGACGGAGGGGCCCGGGTGGCTTGCCTGGCATTAGCTGAGAATGGGGTAGAGAAGAAGGAATACTTTGAGGTCAGTTTCCTTCATTAAAGGCCTAGCTTCCTATCTTTGAGTGAAATTGGACAGAGACTTAATCCTAGAGTTTCTAGTCCGCCGTTATCCAGCCTTACGCTGTCAACTCTTTTCAGGGTTCTTACAGAAGGGTGCCCACACTACACTTGGCCCAATACCTGACACCCGCCACCATCTGTTCCACACCCACTTGAGGTTAACTCACCAGGCAGATGGCACCCTGAGCTGCTACTGTCGGCCCCTCACCTCAGGGTCCAGGCCCCACCGCCCTTTGCTTGCAGCTCTGCGCTCTCCCTTTGCCTCCTCACGCCGGCTCACAGCTGCCGCGTCTTCCAACTCTGTGCAGCCCTCCGTGCGCGCCTAGCTCCGGAATCCAGCTCTGGGTGATCGCAGTCTGGCAAGGGACTGCGCCGGGGAAGGTGCGCGCCGCAGCTTCCCGCGCGCTCCTGTAAGAGCTTGTCTGGGCGGCGGGAACCCGCACGGTCGGAGCCGCAGCCACAGAAGTCTTCCCTGAAACCTCCACCAGCACCGTCGCGCCGCCCCAGGAGTTTGGGCCGAGGCGCCACACCCGGCGGGTGCTCGGCTGGGGGGCATTGCAGTGGAAACTGTCTCTAGGCGCGCTCTTTGGGAGGCGCAAGGGTACCTGTGGACACAACTCCAGCGCCGGCAGCTCTCCTTGTTGCGCACAGACACCCAGGCTGCCGCCCGCGCTGCTTCGAGGAGGCTCGTAGAGGTCGGCAGCCGGGTGGGAACTAATAAATTCTGTTTCCCTTCTCCGCTCGGCATTCAGTATTTAAAATGCTCCAGGAGAGCTCTAGCTGAGAGCAGGTACTTAAGAAAGAAATGCTCTTTCCAGACTCTCAATGGAAACTCGGAAGCGTGCGCGCGCGCGCGTTTGTGTGTATCCTGGGTGGGGTCCGATCGAGTCAAGGTTTCTTGTGGTGTGACACCCGATTATTCCTTCCAACTCCTTAACTTTGTGGTTGGAAGTGCGACTTTCCCAGGCCTATTGCTACGGGCATTGCCTTTACAAAACCACAAACACATAACAAGCCTCCCAAGGCTTTTAATTCTCAGGGGCGTTTTGGAAGGCCAGTTACCTGCTGACGTCTTCTAAATGGTCCAGACTCGGTTCGGGCCGCGGAGACTCCGGGATTCCGGGAGCGCGCCACCCCGAGCCCTGGAGGAAGAAGGAGGTCTGCGAAGGAGGTGGCACAGACACTACCCCGGCCCAGCCCGGCCCAGCCAGGCCCGGCGGAACCAACCAGCGAAATCTCGGATTTCGCTGCCAAAGCTTCCTGGCCGAGGCTTTCTGGAGCTTGGCGTTTGATAAATATAGCCTGGCGTTTGCCCCTGAATTAGACTCCGTTTCCTTATTTAGCCCTTGCACAATGATTTTAGATGATGTCACTTAAAGCTAAACGAGAAAATTGATCTCAGATTTGCTTGGCCTCTAAAGCCTGGTTAAGCAGATTGAGAATTAGAAAGACAGAGGAAGCAAAGGGGGGGGGGGCGGAGGGTAGTGAAGTGTGCGCGGCAGAGTGTGTGCGCGGAGGGGAGGGCGCGCCACGCGGGTGAAAGCGCCCCCGCCTCTTCTGGGCGGGGAACCTCACTCACCAATGAAAAGTAGTTACTGACTGCAGAGGAAAAAAAAAAGTTTTCCTGTTGACTGTTGGAAGCGAATTGAACAATTATCTAGTTTACCTTCTCCTCTTGGAAGTTAACGATTGGCGAGATCTTGGCTGCGTTATTGACACAACACTTTCTATTGATAGAAATAAGTAGTGATTGTCCCCGAGTCATTGGTGCGCCAAGAACTCTGCGATGGGCTGGCAGGAGTCCATTCGGCTGGGCAGGCAGGTTCGGCTGGTGATGCTGGGGAGGAGGAGGAGGAGGAGGCTACTGGTGGTGATGGTGCCCGTCCCCCTCTCCGCAGGTCTGTGACAAGCAGGGAACCAGGCGACTGACGGCGCAGCCCAGCCCCGGCTGACGGACGCTGGAGACTCAGACATGGACAGTAGCTGCCACAACGCGACTACCAAAATGTTAGCGACTGCTCCAGCCCGGGGCAACATGATGAGCACGTCCAAACCCTTGGCTTTCTCCATTGAACGAATCATGGCGCGCACCCCTGAGCCCAAGGCCCTGCCAGTCCCTCACTTCCTGCAGGGAGCCTTACCCAAGGGGGAACCCAAGCACTCTCTGCATCTCAACTCGTCGATCCCCTGCATGATCCCCTTCGTGCCTGTGGCGTACGACACGAGCCCCAAGGCAGGAGTGACGGGCTCCGAGCCGCGGAAGGAGAGTCTGGAGGCCCCGGCGGCGCCCGCTGCTGTGCCCTCGGCGCCGGCATTCAGCTGCAGCGACCTGCTTAACTGCGCACTGAGTCTCAAGAGCGACCTGGCCCGCGACGCGCTGCCGCTGCAGCAGTACAAGCTGGTAAGGCCGCGTGTGGTCAACCACTCTTCATTCCACGCTATGGGCGCCTTGTGCTACCTGAACCGAGGTGACGACCCGTGCCACCCGGCAGCCGGCGTGAACATCCACCCGGTGGCCTCCTACTTCCTCAGTTCCCCTTTGCACCCGCAGCCAAAAACGTATTTAGCCGAAAGGAATAAACTGGTGGTCCCGGCAGTGGAGAAATATCCTTCAGGAGTAGCTTTCAAAGACCTGTCTCAGGCTCAGCTGCAGCATTACATGAAAGAAAGCGCCCAGCTTCTGTCGGAAAAAATCGCTTTCAAAACCTCGGACTTCAGCCGAGGCTCTCCTAATGCCAAGCCCAAAGTTTTCACTTGCGAAGTGTGTGGAAAGGCAAGTAATATGCAAAACGGCGATCCTTTCCCTCTCTCCCTTCCTTCTTTCTCTCCTTCCTTCCTTCCTTCCTTTCTTCCTTCCCTCCTTTCTTCTTCCTTCCCTTTTTTCCCCTCCTCCTTTCCTTCCTCCCTTTTTAGTATTTGTGGGGTAATTATTTGTATACACTTTTGGTAAGATTCTCTTCCTCCTGCCCTCCCTCTGCCCGGCTTGATTTCAAAGTTACTTGATCAGCTAACCTGTTCTATGTGTGTTTAATTTTAAGGTCTTTAATGCGCACTACAACTTAACCCGTCATATGCCAGTGCACACAGGAGCCAGACCCTTCGTTTGCAAAGTGTGCGGAAAAGGTTTCAGGCAAGCAAGCACCCTGTGCAGGCACAAGATCATTCACACGCAGGTGTGTTCCTACGTCTTAATTCCACCTAGTTTGCTTCGGAACTGTTTGCAGAAAACAGCCGATAAAGCCTTACTCTTTAGGATAAGGTTCGTTTAAAACGTGCTAGCTGAACAGGGTGAATGCCATGTATTGTTTGCCTTTGTTCTGCTTTAAAGTATTTAAGCAATACTGTGTTTTGAGTTTGCAGAACTTCACATAATAAGAAAATAACCTTAACGTCTCTGCTTTTCCTTCCTCCTGCTTAGGAAAAACCTCACAAATGTAACCAGTGTGGCAAAGCATTTAATAGAAGTTCCACTTTAAACACACATACCCGAATACACGCGGGCTACAAACCATTTGTGTGTGAATTCTGTGGCAAAGGATTTCATCAAAAAGGTAGGGAAAACAGGAAATGTTGTGTCTCATGGTTAGCCTTATGAAAAGCCATAGTTAATCTTTTTGGGATGTTTTAGAAAACAATGTTTAAAGTGTAGTTATGTGGCGCATTTGTTGCTATTCTAACCCCCTACCCGAAGTTTGTTTAGTATCAGAGAAAGACATAGTTCATAAAACAAGGTATTTTTTTAGCCGCATGTTCTCATTCTATATAATTGGACTGATAAATATGTATTAAGATTTAAAGGAAATGGCATCGCTGTTGATGCGATGTTTGAAAATAAACTTGGAGAGACAAGTGCAGGCACGGATAGCAGCCCTGCACTGGCTGTGGAACCTGTGGCGTCTCTTCTGTTTGTCTGGCGCAACCTTCGACGTGTCCTCCCTTGTTAAGGCCTTTTTTTTTTTTCAGAACCACATCCCTGTCATTTGTCTGTTTCAGGGAATTACAAAAACCACAAGTTGACCCACAGCGGGGAGAAGCAGTTCAAGTGCAATATCTGCAACAAGGCTTTCCACCAGGTTTACAACCTCACCTTCCACATGCACACCCACAACGACAAGAAGCCTTTCACCTGCCCCACGTGTGGCAAGGGTTTCTGCAGGAACTTTGACCTCAAGAAGCACGTCCGCAAGCTGCACGACAGCAGCCTGGGGCTGGCCCGCACGCCCGCTGGCGAACCAGGCACAGAACCGCTGCCCCCGCTACAGCAGCAGCCGCCCGTGACGCTGCCTCCTCTGCAGCAGCCGCTGCCACCCCCGGGGCCCCTGCAGCCCGGGCTCCACCAGGTCCACCAGTGATCGAGGCCAAGATTCCTCCCAGCCTCAGCCGGGGCCCCCACCGCTGAGGCAGCGGCAGACTAGAGCTCCTGATCCGAGTTTGTCTCCAGACCCCAGGGCTTGTTGGGTCCCACACTTTAGGCCCGACCGGAAGCCTCTACATCCCCTGGCCTTTCGCCTCTTGCATGCACCTGCTAAATGGTTTTGTGTATTATATTCTATATAGGCACTAACAATTATGAAAAATTTGGAGGGTTTTGTTTCTTTCTATTTTTCTTTTCTTCTTTTAATTTGGAAAGGCTTTTCATCTTGGGTGGAGAGATGGTGTTTGTTTTGTTTCGTTTAAACAAATTTCTGCTATATTTATTGAGATCTGTATTATTCTACCCGGGAATGCTGCATCGTTTTAATTTTATTATTGTATATATTTCCACTGTGCTGGTTCTCCGGCCTCAAGATATCTGCTGGTTGTTTATTATCATTTCCTCCTTCCCTGAAGTAACAAAACACTGTGTGTATGTCATATATACACGCATAGATGTGTGCGCCCATAAGGGTACATTCCACATTCGTGAGCACACACACATACACATTAGATAAGGGTGGTTCATTATGATGATTTCGAATTTTACTTTTGATTATTGCACGTGAAAATTGATTCGTTGACTGTTGGAAATAAATACTTGGAACATGCTTATTTAATCAACAAACTTTAGGGTTCTGTTTTTACAGCTAAAGATCCCTGACTCTGACCCCCTGATTAGTCCTCCTTTTTAAAATCTAAAACCTGAATTAGTAACAATGTTTTGGTCTGAAAATCCATCAAGTGCAGACTCTTCTAAATGGTTACACCTTTGGATAAAGTTATGAAATCTGGTAAAGTTCAGAAGCAGAAGACATGGAGTTTTCTGACAAACATAAATTTGGCTTGGACCACCTGGTATGTTTGTAGTGCACAGTTAAATGGGAACAACATATCCGATAGCTGCGTGCAATGTACATCTCTTCAAATGTGTTACAATCATAGATAGACAGGTATCTATTGTTTGCATCCTGAAGGCACATACTGACTTGTACACAGCTGGCAAAGGGAGCCTCCGTGTTTTTACATGTGTATATATGTTTATAAACGAATATACTTCCATTCAAGGAGGAAACATGGACGAAAACCAAACTGTGGCTGGTGCCAGGTCCTTGAAATTCTTCAAGTGTTAATCAGCGGCTCCGCTGTGAGCTCGGGCTCTGGTGTTTCTAACTGCAAGTCTCTCCTGTTTTCTTGCCAAAACAGTGAAACAACTGCTAAAGACTTTAATTAAGAGGGGTAATTAGTTCAGATTTATCAAAGCCGGGTTGTTATACTATTAGCTGCTCAGTAGAAGCTGCCAGACGAACTCACAGCCCAGCACAGTCGTGCTACTGCAGAGGGGCCACATCATGCGAGTGCGATTCAGGGGAGCGGACCCCGGGGTCTCCCCGTCGCCGCCGCGGTCTCCATCACCCAGTCAGGCCCGGGGCCAGTGCGGCCAGCCTGTAGGCCTCGGGGGTGCATCTCGGCCCCCCCCCGACCCCGGCCCACGCGCTCCCTCCAGGGCTGTGGTCAGCCGAGAATCCGCCATCTGTCCACACCGCGGACCCAGGTTCTACAGAGTCCAAGGATCTCCCTTCTGCACCCACTGTAGGACAGCCTCGCCAGCTCCCTGACTGCCCCGACAATTGCGGGGAATAAACTTAAATGTGCGGCGCTGCCTTATTTCTACACGTCCTGCTGCGCCCAGAAAAAGGCGGTGCGGAGCGGTGAGACCAAGAGCGGAGCTGTGCAGCGGACACTGGGCGGGGTGCGGTGGGCGGTGGGGAGGACGGCGGCGGCGGCCACCCGAACTCTCATTTCATGGCGGGGAAAGACTGACGGCTCTGGTCACCAAGAGTGGGTGGCCTGAGTGCTTTTCGACAGCCTAGGAAGCAAGGAGATGACGAACAGCCCCAGTGGGGTGATCGCGGGCGGGCGGGTGAGCGGGCCCCGCGGGGACCCCACCCCACGTTTGGCCTGAGCCCCTTATGGGTTGTGGGGAGCGGGTATGGGAATCTAGAGAGCATGGACCTGGTGTGGGCTGGCAAGGTCCCCAGAACAGGGAAGTCCTGACACTTCCTGCAGGCGTCTGGTCCAGAACTTTCTCAACGCTTGTGCCAGGACGCATACCCTTTGTGGACACCGGGGACAAGTTCCAGCCCAGCCATGATTAGATAGAATCCCGAAGTTTCTGTTTTTCTGACCTCCTCACTGCTAGCCCTTGTCCGTTGCTGAGGCCAAATCCATGTTAGATTTGACTTCAGAAAGCGATGGAGCGTCTTGGAAGGCCACAGCTGGCTGGATTCTGAATCCAGGCGACCCGAAGTAGCTCCATCTCTCACTGAATATTACAGCTGATTTGATAATCTTCTATCAGGCTCTGGCCACATTCCTTGACAGCTGCCTATGCCTCCGAAGGAGTTTTGAGAGATGCTGCAGAGTTTATGAATCACCTTTTCCAAAGTGGCTTAGTCAGATCTTGGAAGCATTTGGTTTGAGTAAATGAGAATGAGATCAGGAGTCATTATAATTTGCAACTTACACATTTCAGTGAAAGAGCAGGAAATGGCCTTTGCTTCTTGAACTTGTTGTCAACACATATTTGAACTTATTCTCAAAACCCAGGGTGTAGATTCTTCTAGACATTAGAGATGATGCGATTTTCCTGGTGGAAAGCCAAGTGAACATTATTGAGAAACATTACTAAACCATTAAATACCCCATGCTAGTGTATGTTGACATATTGGGGGTGGGGAGGACTCTTCTATGGAATAATAGAATTGGTTTGTTTCAATCCAGAAAAAAAGAAAGAGAGAAAGGAGAGAGAAGAAGGAAGAAAAGGGGGAGGTTGAGAGTGAGAGAGAAGGGGGGAGGGGAGGGGAGGGGAGGGGAGGGGAGAGGAGAGAAAAAGCCCGAGAAGAAAGGAAGATGAGAAAGAATAGAATAAAAGAACGAAGGAAACAGAAAAAATAAAGAAACCGTTATTGTACATTCCACATGACAATGTGGAATGACTTTGTTATAAGGTCTGATCTGGGGTGGTGCAATAGTTCCAGTGAAGGCAGGCACAGGAAATTATTGTCTGCTCACATGTTTGAGCAGCCTGGAGTGTTAGTGATTAAGTAGAGGAGGCCAAAAGGAAATTCTCTAAAATGAAGTACTCAAGAGAACTACTTTTCAGGAAGTAAATTATCAGTGAACTTTGATTTGTGATAAAGCTGTTAGAGCTTACATGAAGGAGAATCTCCTTAAAGAGAGTATAAGCTTAGGGATTAAGTTTATGGGAGAAAAAAAAAATTGATGAAGTGGAATGCTTAACTAATAGTCGGGGAAGGACCTGCAATTCTCTCCCCTCAACTAATATTGAAGGGTGATTTTTTTCCCTTCAACTATCTAACCTCTGCATGTGTGTATGTCTGTGTGTACATGTCTCTGTGTTACACGTGTCTTATTATAGTTTTTTATGCTTGCTTATGAAACAGATTCCCTAAAAGTATGAATTGAAACTTCGTTTTGTCCCAGTCCACCTTCTTTTGATCAGACGTTAGCCAGCAAATTCTCTCATGTTTAGTGAGGAAGAGAGGCCACTGTCAAGATTATCTGATGAGGGAAATGGTTTACCTTCTGCTCCCTCTGTTCGAATTAACTTTTGGTATAAGGAAGATGACCCTCCTCTGGAAAGGGCAGCAGAGACTAATTTTAGAAACTTAGTGATTCACTGAGACCTTATATTTAGTTCAGTTTTGGAAATCAGAACATATAGCACAATTCACATTATAAATATTGAATTCTTATCTTTGTTTTGTTGAATCAGGGTCTTGCTCTGTCACCTAGGCTGGAGTGCAATGGCACACTCATGGCTCACTGCAGTCTCTGTCTCTGATGCTCAAGCAATCCTGCCTCAGCCTCCCAAGCAGCTGGAACACAGGTTCATGCCACCATGCCCAGCTAATTTTTGTATTTTTGGTAGAGACAGAATTTTGCCATGTTGCCCAGGCTTGTCTTGAACTCCTGTGCTCAAGCAATACTCCTGCCTCCACTTTCCAAAGTGCTGGGATTACAGGCATGTTACATGTGTTTTACCATGCCCAGCCAAATTCCTATTTTATTAACACAGAACCCAAATCCTGATTTACAATAATCTCTTCCAAAGGTAACAATTTGTTTAGATTTCCCAAATTTTAGTTTAAGAACAAGCTATTATGCAAGAGTAAGACTAAAGTGTCGATTGTTAGTAGTAAATGAAAGCATTGCATATGGGCTTCATCTAAGCAGTTGCTTGTTAATGATGTTGGAGGCTTAGTGAGTTTCTTATGAAACTTTGCCCTTCTCCAAGTATAGGAGAAATTAATCCACAAGATGCAATGGAGTTGTAATTCCCAGAATCTGTGCATCCTATTTCACAGATGTCCCCCCCACCCATCAATGTCAGAAATCCTAATTTTGCTAGAAGTGGTAATACTCAGAATAAACTAAGGTATAACTGTAGAAGGTATATTTTGTCTTGTAAAATATTTATTGTGAGACACGCAGTATAAAATACAATGATCTCAAATTCAAAATTGGAGCAGAAACAAAAATGTTTTCCTTTTTACTTTATAAACCCATGTACTGGGTAAATCTCTTATTCATGAAGTTTATGATTTTAAGGGCCCATGACTTATTGTTACCAGAATGCATTTTCTTTTATTTTTTATTTATTTATTTATTTATTTATTTTTTTTTTGAGACGGAGTTTCACTCTTGTTACCCAGGCTGGAGCGCAATGGTGCGATCTCGGCTCACCGCAACCTCCACCCCCTGGGTTCAGGCAATTCTCCTGCCTCAGCCTCCTGAGTAGCTGGGACTACAGGCATGCGCCACCATGCCCAGCTAATTTTTTGTAGTTTTAGTAGAGACGGGGTTTCACCATGTTGACCAGGATGGTCTTGATCTCTTGACCTTGTGATCCACCCGCCTCGGCCTCCCAAAGTGCTGGGATTACAGGCTTGAGCCACCGCGCCTGGCCACCAGAATGCATTTTCAAAAGCATTAAAATTAAAACCAACCTAAATTTCAGTAGGTAAAAATATAAAGTTGTTGGCTGTTGAGATAAAAAGTAATTTTGAACCCAATAAAACATCATTGTCTTTTTGCTATATTTTTGCTAAAAACCACAGATTACTCTCACAGAAGAAGTTATTTGTGTCCATTAGGTTAATTAAAAACTGAAAAACAAACCGTATTTGTGAGTAGAAAATACCTTGTTTTGAATTTCATTGCTGACTAGGCATGGTGGCTCACGCTGCAATCCCAGCACTTTGGAGGCCTAGACAGGTGGATTACCTGAGGTCAGGAGTTCCAGACAAGGCTGGCCAACATGGCAAAAACCCGTCTTTACTAAAAATACAAAAAACTAACCAGGTGTGTTGGCAGGTGCCTGTAATCCCAGCTACTTGGGAGGCTGAGGCAGGAGAATTGCTTGAACCCTGGCGGCAGAGGTTGCAGTGAGCCAATATTATGCCTTAGCACTCCAGCATGGGCAACAAGAGCGAAACTCCAACTCAAAAAAAAAAGAAAAAAAAAATTATTGCTTCTAGAAATTAATGCCTGTGTCCATTTCAGCTTCAGGAAAAACTAAAGACAAATAGTGATATACTAATCATCACCCTGGTTATTTGTGTAATTTTGATGTTAAAGCAATTGCCATTTAAGCTGGCCTAGGTTATCTCACTCCATGCAAAAGAGAAGAGGATGCCTAGGGTTTAAATGGCCTTGATATGAAAATCTAACTCTGTTATTATAATTTTCTCCATACATTTTTACATATTGCCTACAATGAACTTGGAGAAAAAGTCAAAATTCATCATGTAATTGAATGAGTATAAAGTTATTACAAATCATCATGTACATTTTCTGTTCAAGATTGAAGTGACATTGGTGTCAAATGAAATCATGTCACTGTTGGTCTTGTGGAGATTAAGTTACTAAGTAAAGATTAAATAAAATTCTACCAATACAAGTCTCTAGAGTTAATATTTTGCTGTCAAACAAACAAATATTGCTTCTGGGTACAAAGGTATGGAAATGGAGAAAGCAAGCATGAGGTATCAGTGTCTAATTGGAGCTAGAAATCTATCACAAAATGTAGAGCAGATCACTAGCTTGATCTAACTTTGTTCTTCTTAGTAGGAATAATGCAGATTGTTTTTGTCTAAGAACTCTGAAAGTTTAGATCAATGCATTGACCCTCTAGTTACAATAACAAGGTGAAGTCTTTTGACAAGCCACAATAGCAATGTAACTTATCAATTAATATAACAAATATGATAACCAAATCTGGAGCATGTGTCTTAGTTAGCACAGGCTGTTGTAATAAAATATCACAGACTGGGTGGTTTAAACAGCTGAAATTTATTTTCTCACTCTTCTGGAGGCTGGAAGTCAGTGCGTGTCTTAGTTAGCTCAGGCTGTTGTAATAAAATATCACAGGCTGGGTGACTTAAACAGCTGAAATTTATTTTCTCACCGTTCTGGAGGCTGGAAGTCTCAGATCAGGGTACCGGCGTGGTCTTGTTCTGGTAAGAGTTCTATTTTTGGTTTGCAGATCTACCTTCTTGCTGTGCATTCACATGACCTCTTCTTTGTGCCTCCTGGGAAGAGAGAGAGAAAGCAAGTTCAGGATTGTCTCTTCTTATAAGGGTGCTAATCCCATCAGACCAAGATTCCACCCTCACAACCTCATCTACCTCTGCTTACCTCCCAGAGGCCTTATCTCCAAACACCGTCATATTCTGGGTTAGGGCATCAGCGAATGGATTTTGAGGGGACACAAACATTCAGTACATAGCGTGCAATATTCCGAAAGTGTACCTTATTTACACAAAGTTCTTAATAAAAGTGGACTTACACTTGTAAAATTTCAACAAAATCTGCATTTTGAGAATCTCCACAGGATAAACAATCAAGCAACAACCCATTTTCTCCAACATGTATCTGTAAGGAAGAGAGAGAAGTAGAGGCATAGGGAGAAGACCAGAGAGAGAGAGAGAGACAGAGACAGAGACAGAGAAAGAAAGAAAGAAAACAAGAAACTTATTATTTAAAAGACTTGAAAAACAGAATAATCAATTATTATATGTGAATCTTATTTTAATCCCAATTCAATGAATAAACTGTAAAAGTCATATATGATATCTAAAACTACTGGGAGTTTGAACACTGGGCATTTAATAAAATTAAGGAATTGTGCTTACTTTTTAAGATGTGAAAAAGGTATCATGCTTGTGTCTTAACATAGTTCTTTTAGAGCTCTGTATTCTGTTATTTAAGTTACAACTAGCATCTACCTAATGGAGACCGGGGATGTTGCTAAAATTTCTTAAATGTATAGGATAGTCCATACAATAAAGAACTTTCTGGACTAAAATGGCAATAATGCCAAGATTGAGAAACCCTTACTTAAAGGTTCTAGCTCCCAGGGCAGGTTCTAATAGAGTCAGTTTGGCCTCTTTATCTGACCTATTCATCTGGGCGTTAATTCACGGTCCACTCAATTGTGGTCAGAGTATCAATTCAGGTTTCTAGTGACCTCTCTTAAAGTTTATTGAATTTTTCTGCTGCATTGTCCAATATGCTATTAGAGACATCTAGCAAAATTTCAGGTTTATTTTTCAGTTTTAGAATTTCCATTTGTTCTTCTTCTTTTATAGTTTCTGTTTATTTTCCTGCTGAGATTACCTATATCTTTACTCATGTCCCATGTTTTTCTGAATTATTGAAGATTTTTATGATAGCTGTTTTAATGTCCAAGCCTGCTAATACTGACATCTTTGTCATATTGGGATCTATTTCAATTGCTATTTGTTCTCCAAATTATATGACACATTGTGTTACTTTTTTATATGTATGTTAATTTTTATTATATTCTAGATAATATAGATTTTATATTATTGAGACTCCAGATTTTTATAACAGTTCTGCACAGTCTATTGTTAAATACTTAAAAGAAATGCTTCATAGATGTTGCCTAATTTTGTTTTTGTTTGCTTTACAGCGGGAGAGTATCTCTGATAACCCTTACTTCATTATTGCAGGAACTGAGTGTTTAGGTAAGTTTCTTCCAAAGCACTTGGTGCAAACCATAAAAACTGTATGTAGAAAGATCTGTATGAATTTTTTCAGGGTCTATGACAAGGCAGGCAACTGGACAGTTATGAACTATTTAACTTTATGAAAAGTACGTAACTTTTAATGCATGTTTTAAATCTTAATATTTGAAGAATATTTAACTCTTCATTTTTAACCTTGTCTAACTTGTTTAGCTATTACCCCATGTCTGGAACAGTGTTTGCCACATAGCAGGTGCTTAATCATTGTTGAACTTAACACTGGATCATCAGCATGAATGTGATTATTGATGGAGGGAGATAGAGTCAAGTAGCTTTGAATAGATTTAAGTTTACAAGCAGTTAATGATAATATAACATTTGTATGTTGTTTTATAAATAAATCAATATTACATATTTATTTTATATACACACACACACACATATTAAACAACAACAGACAGTTATTTTTTCATGATTCTGAAGGCTGGAAGTCCAAGATCAAGGTGTTGACAGATTTAGTTTCTGGTGAGGACTCTCTTTCTGGCTTGCAAAAGGCTACCTTCTCGTTGTGTGCTCATATGGCCTTTCCTTAGTGGTTGCAAAATACTAGTAAGGTGTCAGTCAGACTGAGTACATTCTGGAGACTCTAGGGAAGAAATTTTGTTTTTTTCCAGCATTGAGAGGCCACCTGCAGTACTTGCCTCATGGTTACATTCTTGTGTTATCTGTTTTAAGCTTTTAAGTATATAACCTTATTTGATGTATTTGATTTTATGTATTAAGTCTTATTCAATTTTAAAAAGTATGAGTTAGACCAAGTTTAACAGCACCATTTTACATTTGAGAATTTTGAGGATTTTAGAGATGAAGAGACATGCTCAAAGTCACCCAGCAGTCAGAAGACAGAACTAAAAGACAGAAGACTAGACCATGGTGTCTTTAAGATGAAGACACTTTAAGTTATCATAACAGAGAAATATTGGAGTCAGCAATCCCTGACCCGTTGTACAACTGGTACACTAATGGAGTATGGCTTGTGAAGGCCAGAACCAGAACCAGAACCAGATACGGCCCAACTTTATAATAATAATAGCCAGTGGGGGCTGGTCCTTTATTCAATATTCCTACAATTGGAAATGAAATTACACTCTCAAAACTCACCATTGGACATTAAATATGTAAGAAGAAACTTCTACTTGTAAAAAAAAAATGATTTTACAGCTGGATGCATTAGCATGACCCTGTAATTCCAGTTAATTAGGAGTCTGAGGAAGGATAATCTCTTGAGCCCAGGAAGTTAAGACCAGCTTTCGCGATACAGTGAGAGCCCATCTCAAAAAATTAAGTAATTAAATTAAATTAAATGATTCTACAGTAGTACAACCAGGAAAGTTATAGAGTCTTTATGAATAGTGGTAGACAATGGAGTACTATATGATTAAGTTGGTTGGGTACTCTTTGCCTCTGAGACAATTTACATTTCTTTGAGGCATTTATATAATCAGTATATTGAATGTGGCATATAAAAAGTTGGAAAAGTAGTATGATAAAAAAAGAAATAGCTAGAAATCAGGACTATTCTTAATGTCGTACAAAGTAATTGGCAGAAAATGTTAAATTCTACTGGATAATCCTTAGTGCATCTTTATACATAGCTATACAGTTCAAATACATGTATATTCCTATCCAATTAAGTACAGATATTTTACCGGGTGAGTTAAAAATATTACATGGAAAATCAAATAAATTTTAAGTATGTAGTACACTGTTTCAGTCTTCATCACAGACCTTAAAGGACATCTAGAATAGAAGCTTGAAAGAAAGATTTGAGAAGTACTAAGAAATATATATCAGTCAGTCAACAAAAGTGTATTGTGTGCCTACCATGAGACATGATTTGTACTAAATGCTGTTGTAATGGTGATACAACAAAGAACATTATCTATGCTTTGATGGATCTCAACCACAATGCATTTAATAAGAAACATACAATAAACAATTATATGCATAGAAAATAGTATGAAAAAGAAGTAAGAGTTTCTGAAAGGAGGATCTAATAAAGTCAGAGTGAAAGAGGTAGGTGTTTGAAAAAGCTTTCCTGAGGAAGTGATTTTAACAGGAGTATTTTTAGCACCATCTGTATATTTCTTGAATATAAGCCACTTTTTTTTAATAAAAGATTTAAATCTTAGGGAAGAGTATAAAATATATTTCTCGAACAAAAATATTATCTTTCTATTTTGACTGTACTTTGAGTCTCAGAGTTAGTCTTTAGGATCCATAGTTAGATATCTTAAAATCTAGGCTTTGTAAGGAAAAAAACATTTTTATTAATCTCAAAGTCATATCTGGTCCTGCCGAATATCTTGAGATAGTTTCAAATATTAGTACTGAACACATAAGAAACAAATGTAATTATGTATATAAATTCATCTGTTTGGCCTATGTGAAAGATAAGTCAATTTTGGAAAATGATACTTGAATCATGCAACTTAATCAAGGGATGATTCCAATTTTAGCTGTTGTCCCAGTTATGGTTGCTTCTGGAGTAAACATATCCCATGGGCCTGGCATGTTGCTATCAATTTGGAAAATATTCCTTTTCTTTGGTGATGATGAGTAAAGATTGCCTGACAACATTTGCTTTTACTTGGCAGGGGTAGCCATATACTTTCCTCTTCTTACCACAGAACTATTCGAGTTCTCACGATGTCTGTGCAATTTATACTGCACAATGCTCACTTCAAGTTCCAAAATGGCAGCATAGAAGCAAGCTGACTTCACTCCCTGCCCCAAACAGAAAACCAAAAAATATATACAGCACCGAGATTATCACCAGCAATATTCCAGAACTCAGATATGAGAAGGAGATAGTTCCTAGGGCCACAGAGAAGTGAAAAACTGCAAGTAGTTGGTAAGATAATTGGATTTTCATATCTGTGATGTCCCTCCCCTCAATCTGCTCGGCATCATACTCATGAAAAATTAATATGGGAAAAAGTAATATGGAGGTGGACACTCAGCTTTCCCATCACCTTGGGCTACCTGAAAGGATACCTGTTCCTGCCTTAGCCCACAGGCAGCTTTGGAAGTGTCTGAAGGAAGAAGTATCCTTGAGGATGACCAGAAACAAAGGGTCGAGAGGTGAGACTACTATTCCCAGCCCTGGAAATTCTATAGCCCCAAAAAAGGAGATTCCAAATTGGAGTGGCTGTTCAGCAGCACAAGTTGTAGGAGGTTTATTTAACAGGTGCCTTGAGCCTAAACCCCTAGCCAGCCTTTCCACATTGTCAGGCTATCCCTGCTTTGGACTTATTCCACGTGGAATGGATAGTACCCTGATTTTTTCCTAGAGCTGAAGCAAACCTGGGCTTAAGATGCCATCTAGTGCTGAAAGGGAGACAGTGACCAAGTGAAAAAAAGAAAAAAATCAACACATAAATTACAAAGAATCTCTGTGCAAACATATCCATAAAAACCAAAACAAGTCAGACAGAGAAGATGGATAAATAATTCATATTTCAATGTGAAAAACCTACATACACAGAAAACAATAGCAGACAGGAAACTATAACCTCCCCAAATGGACAAAGCATGGAACCAGTCACTGACACTAACAAGACTGTAATATGTGAACTCTCTAAGTAATCAAAATAATAGCAATAAGGAATCTCAGTGATCTCCAAGATAACACAGAGAAGCAATTAAGAAATTTATCAGAGAAATGTAGCATAGAGATTAATATTTTAAAAAAATCAAACAGAAATCTTAGAACTGAGAAATACCTTTGCTAAATTGAAAAAAAGATAATAGAGGTTCTCAACAACAGAATGAGTCAGAGAAAAGGAATAGGTGAGCTAGAAGGCTAGCTATTTGAAAGTACATAGAATTGGAGAAAAAAGAATAAAAAGGAAGACAAGACCCATTTTACAAGAAATCCTAAGGGATTTTTAAAAATCCGAATAAAGAAAATCACTGATGTGCAAAAATAAAACATTTGAAGGTATATAAAACCCACTGCAAAATTAAGTAAATAATACTGTAATTGGGGTGAGCAGTCAACTTGTAACTATAGTATGAAGCTCAAAAGACAAATCTATCAAAAGCAAAAATAGCTATCACAAACATTTAAGAGATAGATAGTATGAAAATATGTAGAGACATCTACGTCAAAATGTGGGGGCAAGAGTTAATGTGTAGAGTTTTTTAAAAATTATTTTTGTTATCTAAAATAAATTGTCATCTATTTAAAATAACTCTTTATATATATAAAATGTTTTTTGTAAACCTCATAGAAACTATAATGCAAAATCCTATGATAGATTCCCTAAAAATAAAAAGCAGTAAACAAAAACACACTAACAAAGAAAATCACCTTAACACAAAGGAAGGAAAAAAGAGGGCAGTTAAGCAGAAAACCAGCAAAGCAACAAAATGTCAGTAGTAAGATCTCACTTATCAATAATGCTGGATGTAAATGGTCTCATTTCTTGAATTAAAAGGCATGCAGTGGCTGAATGGATGAAGAAACAAGACCCAACTATATGCTGCCTGCAAGAAACTTCCTTCACCTATAAAGACACACATAGTCTGAAAGTGAAAGAGTGGAAAAAGTTATTTTATATAACTGGAAACCAAAAAAGCAGAAGTAATTATAACTTAGATAAAATGGACTACAAATCAAAGACTGTAAAAAGAGACAAAGGATGTCACTATTTAATGACAAAGAGACCAATTCAGCAAGAGGGTATAACAGTTAAAAATAGCTATACATCCAACACTGGAGCTCCTGAAGATATAAACCAAGGATTGATAGATCTAAAAGGAAGCTGGGTGCAGTGGCACACACCTGTAATTCCAACACTTTGGGATGCCAAGGCAGGTGCATCACCTGAGGTCAGGTGTTTAAGACCAGAGTGGCTAACATAGTGAAACCCCATCTCTACTAAAAGTACAAAAATTAACCACACATGGTGGTGGGGTGCCTGCAATACCAGCTATTCAGAAGGCTGAGGCAGGAGAATTGCTTGAACCCAGGAGGGAAAGGTTGCAGTGAGCTGAGATGATGCCACTGCACTCCAGCCTGGGCAACAGAGCAAGACTGTATCTCAAAAAAAAAAAAAAAAAAATAAATAAATAAAAGAAAGAAAGAAAAAGAAAAGAAAGAAATTGAAGTGGACATAAACAAATGGAAAGATGTTTCATGCTCATGGATTGGAAGAGCCAGTATTACTAAAATGGTAATACTTCCCAAAGAAATATACAGATTCAATACCATCCCTGTCAAAATACCAATTACATTTTTTTACAAAATAGAAAAAATCCTAAAATTTATATGAAATCACAAAAGATCAGAATAGACAAAGCAATCCCGGCAAAAAGAACACAGCTGGAGGTAACACACTACTTGCACTCCCAAGCTTATTGCAACATTATTCACAACAGCCAAAATGTGGAATTAACCTAAGTACCTGTCAATGGATGAATGGATAAATAAAACGTGATAATAATACACGATGGAATAATATTCAGCCGTAAAAAAACTGAAATGTCATTTACAGCAACATGGATTATGTTAACTGAAACAAGCTAAGCATAGAAAGACAAATGCCACAGACTTTCACTCATATGAAGGAAGTAAAATAGTGGATCTCATGGAGATAGGGAGTATATTTGTGGTTACTAGAGGACAGGGAGGGTAGCAGGTAGCAGGCAATAAAAGAAGGCTGAATAATGTGTGGAAATATACAGTTTAATAAAAGAAATAATACCTAGTATTTGATAGATGAGTAGTTTAAATGTAGTTTACAATAATCTATTTTATATTTCAAAGTAGATGAAAGAATAATTTGAATGTTTCCAGTGTTAAAAAGCAAAGGTTTAAGATGACGGATATCTCAATTATACTAATTTGATCACTAAAATTATATAAATGTATTAATTTATCACATGTACCCAGAAAACAAGTACATCTATAATGAATCAATAACAAATAGGCTGGGCACAGTGGCTTACACTTGTAATCCCAACACTTTGGGAGGCTAAGGTGACAGTATTACTTGAGCCCAGGAGTTTAAGACCAAACTGGGCAACACACTGGGACCCTACCTCTACAAGAAATTAAAAAATTAGATGAGTGTGGTGGTGCATGCCTGTGATTCCAGCTACTCAAGAGGCTGAGGTGGGAAGATCACTTGAGCCTGGGAGGCTGGGGCTGCAGTGAGCTGTGATCATGCCACTGAACTCCAACCTGGGTAATAGAGTAATACACTATCTCAAAAATTAAAAATTAAAATTAAGTAAAAAGATTTACTGATTAAGTTATGGCAATAAAGATAATTAAACATTTTTAAAATCGCAGGACATTTGAGTTTTGCCATCTGATATGGTTTGAATGTTTGTGTCCTCCAAATCTCATGTTGAAACATGATTCCCAATGTTGGAGACGGAGCCTAATGGGAGGTGATTGAATCATGAGGGCGGATCTCTTATGAATGGTTTAGCACCATCCCCTTGGTGACAAGTGAGTTTTTGCTAAGTAATCTTGTCTTAGCAGAGTGAAACTTGTCATTTGCAGCAACATGGATTATGTTAATTGAAACAAGCTAAGCATAGAAAGACAAACATCTGGTTGTTTAAAAGATACTGGGACCTCCCACTTCTCTTTCTTGCTTTTTCTCTTGCCATGTAACATGCCAGCTCCCACTTTACTTTCCAACATGAGTAAAAGCTCCCTGAGGCCTCACCAAAAGCTGACCAAATATGGCACCATGTTTCTGTACAGTCTGCAGAACTGTGAGCCAATTAAATCTCTTTTATTTATAAGTTACTCAGCCTCAGGTACTTCTGTATAGCAACACAAGAATGAACATAACACAGGAAGTTATGTTGATCCACCATATTTGTTACAAGTGCAGTAATTTGGAAGTCTCTTAGATGCATGTTTAAGGCACATTTGTCAGAAGTTTAGAGATAAACCAAATGAAAATTCAGGAGCCTATGACTTCAGTGGTGTTTTAGGTTGTGCCTTGGACATGTTGAGAGAACATCTCCAAAGTGAAAATGTTGGATCTTACAATTTCTATCTTTAAGAAAAAAAAAAGCACAATATGCTTTTGGATCATACAAGTAACATATAATGCATTTAAGGCCTCTTCAATGAAGCAATTTCATCTATTTTATTCACAAAGATCTAACACAGTTAGTGGGGTTGAATAGGCTTTACTAGTCCATTTGCATTGCTATAAAGGAATACCCACATCTGGTATAGGAAGCATGGTATCATCATCTCCTTCTAGTGAGGCCTCAGAAAGCTTCCACTTACCATGCAAGACAAAGGGGAACAGGTATATCACATGGCAAGAGAGGGAGCAACCAGCTCTTGTGTGAACTAATAGAGTGAGAGGTCATTACTACAGGGAGGGTACCAAGCCATTCATGAGGGATCTATCCCCATGACCCAAAAACCTCCCATCAGACCCCACCTCCAACACTGAGGATCATATTTCAATATGAGATTTGGAGGAGATGAAACATCCAATCTGTATGCTAGGTACTCTCATATATTGCTCATGTGTAGTTTAAATTGGTAAATCTATGGAGGGGAACTTGGCAATATCACTAAAATTCTAGATACCATTCCCTTTGTTACCACAATTCTACCCCTAAGAATTTATCTTACATGTGTGAAATGCTTTCTCTATAATTTATTTAGGTATAATTTATAATAGTAAAGACTGGAAACAGCCTATCCATCTGTAGGGTTTGGTTAAATTTATTGCCCTACACTTATATAACAGGAACCAGGCAATCATAGAAATGTTGAAAAAGTGCTTTTTAAATGTGAATGGAATCATCTTTAAGTCAGCTTTTACAAAATTAAGTTACACACACCCACACAAACACAGAGAGAGATAGAGAGAGAGACAGAGAGAGAGAGAGAGAAAAAAAAGTTTTAAAGCAGCCTACTAGCATGCTATCATTGTAAGAAAAATGTGTTTTGCTTGTATATGCATATGATATTCCTGGAAGGATGGAGTATAAGAAATAGTGACTTTGGTTACTTATTCAGAGAACTAGTTGATTGGAAGGGTGGGGGAGTATTGGGGAGGGAGGAAAGAGTTTAATTTTGAGTTCTGAACCAACTGAATGTGTTACCTGAACTGATCAAACATGTTTTAAATGACTTACAAGATAGTTGAGAGAATAAAGTAGCTGGACCAAGATGATACTCTCTTCTTACCAGGCACACCCTAAAGTACAATTCTCAGCTTTCCTTCCTTAGATGTAATCATGTGACCTGGTCCCAGCCAATGAAAAAGGCCCAGAAGGGCAGTGTTTGATTTTGGGCCACTGCCATTAATAAGCAAATGTTTCATTAAGCAACTGTGTGCTTGATGGGTGCAAATAATGACAGGGACAGTGGAGCCTCAGAGTGAAAGGAGCATATGGATTCTTGAATAACCATGGAGATGTGAACAACTCAGGTATCAGGAACCCTTATATGGACTAACACATAAGCAAGAAATAAACGTTATTTGGTTGGAGCTTTCACATATTTTTTAGTCATATTTATTAGCTCAGATTTACCTCCCTTAATACAGAAATTGTAACTAACACAGGTATTGCTGTGAAAGAATAACATACATGCCATTGATTTAGATAATGTGTGGCAAGAAAACAGGTACCATATGCTATAGAGTTGGAAACATGCATTTTCTTCTGCAGTGACAAAACACTTGATATAACTACCACTGCAATAGATTGGAAGGCAAACACGTGCCTACTGAGCCAGAGTGTTAGTATATGTTGGCTTTTACCTGCTGTTTTGAAAAGGGAAGATGAAAAGAACACAGAGATCCTAAATTCGGTCCCTCACTAGGATGGAAAAGACATCTAAATCCCAAAAAGCAAGTTTGTATCCTTTTATATTTCCAACCTAGGTGGTTAGTTCAGTCAGTATCACTAAGCTGAGAGAGAGGCATACTGGCTTATATAGTTTGGGCATTCCCCCCAAATCTCATGTTGAACTGTAATCCCCAATGTTGGAAGTGAGGCCTGGTGGGAGGTGTTTGGGTCATAGGGGCAGATCCCTTGTGACTTGGTGCTGTCCCTATAATAGTGAATTCTTGCAAGATCTTGTTGTGAAGCATAGCATGTCCTCCCTCACTCTCTCTCTCACTCCCATACTATGTGATGTGCCTGCTCCCCCTTCACCTCCCTCCATGATTGTGAGCTTCCTGAGGTCCTCCCAGAAGCAGGCAGATGCCAGCACCATGCTCTCTGTAAAGCCAGCAGAACTGTGAGCCAATTAAACAAACCTCTTTTCTTTATAAATTACCCAGTTTCAGGTATTTCTTTATAGCAGTGTAAGAACAGCCTAATACAGTGGAGCAAAGATGAAACTCACTTAATCAAGTATAAAAGTTACCTGGAAAATAACTTTGAATATGTTTATAGGCACAAGGAATTTTCTGGAAGCAAACAGGCCAGATGTCTACTAGTCTGAGGGTACTGTACCTCTAAAGAATCCATGAAAACAAAAACCCCAAAACATTTATTTTATTTATTTAATTGCATTTTAGGTTTGGGGGTACATTTGAAGAACATGCAAGATTGTTGCATAGGTACACACATGGCAGTGTGATTTGTTGCCTTCCTCCCCTTCACCTATATCTGGCATTTCTCCCCATGCTATCTCTCCCCAACTCCCCACCCCCTGCTGTCCCTCCCCTATTTCCCCCCAACAGATCCCATTGTGTGATGCTCCCCTGCCTGTGTCCATGTGTTCTCATTGTTCAACACCCACCTATGAGTGAGAACATGCAGTGTTTGATCTTCTGCTCTTCTGTCAGTTTGCTGAGAATCATGGTTTCCAGGTTCATCCATGTCCCTACAAAGGGCACGAACTCATTGTTTTTTATGGCTGCATAATATTCCATGGTGTATATGTGCCACATATTCCCTGTCCAGTCTATCATCGATGGGCATTTGGGTTGGCTCCAGGTCTTTGCTATTGTAAACAGTGCTGCAATGAACATTCCTGTGCACATGTCCTTATAGTAGAATGATTTATAATCCTTTGGATATATACCCGGTAATGGGATTGCTGGGTCAAATGGAATTTCTATTTCTAGGTCCTTGAGGAATCGCCACACTGTCTTCCACAATGGTTGAACTAATTTACACTCCCACCAGCAGTGTAAAAGTGTTCCTGTTTCTCCACATCCTCTCCAGCAACTGTTGTCTCCAGATATTTTAATGATTGCCATTCTAACTGGCGTGAGATGGTATCTCAATGTAGTTTTGATTTGCATTTCTCTAATGACCAGTGATGATGAGCCTTTTTTCATATGTTTGCTGGCCTCATGTATGTCTTCTTTTGTAAAGTAAGTGTCTGTTCATATCCTTTGCCCACTTTTGAATGGGCTTGTTTTTTTCTTGTAAATCTGTTTTAGTTCTATTTTAAACTTCGAAATAACCCTTGGATCCTCATACCTGCATGAGCAAAAAGTTCGCTGCAAAAGCTATATTATCCCATGGAGAAAATATTCTACAGTACCTATTTCACCTATGACATAAAAGATGAGGACCAGGGAGAACTTGCCAAAGGGAAGTGCCGGGGCAATATAAAAGTACAGTCTAATTTCAGGTTTATCTTTTTATTCTTTGGGCTACTCTTCTCCATTTTGGTCCTCCATATTCTTACTACCTTAAGTTTTCTGATGCAATCAGATAGACTTGAAGCATAATTTCCTCCAATTTTTCTAATTGTATTTGTGGAAGAGTTTTTCTGTGTCAAGTTGTCCATAATTGCTTGAAGAAAAAGTGGTTTTTTTTTTGAACAAAGCTTCCCAGGTGATTATATTAATAATATGCAGCAAAGACTGGGCAGACTCTGTCCTTCTTAGTACTTAGGTCAGTCATAGAAAATGTGAAAGCTCTGATTCAGTAATTCTAGTTTCATTATATATCCAAACACAAAAAAAGAATTTTGTTGTTAATAAAAAGAGGGCTCTCTCCCCTCTTTAACCTGTCTTAACAAATGATTGTCTATAACAATACACAGCTCCTATCCGTTGGTTTAATCCAGGGTTTTATCTCTTATTAAAAATGCAACATGTGTGTAAGTAAAATATATTACCACTTAATTTTACACTGAAGTTAAAAATTAGATCATTAATTCACTGAAAAAGTTAGTGGGTACTGTGGTTCATGTCTGAACATATAAGCATTGCAAATGTGAAATTAAAATGTTTAAAGTATCAATGTTTATATGACACATATTTAATGATATATATATAAATGTCTGATATGATAATTTGGTTATAAAGATTAAATGGTTTAATCAATGCCTGTAATTTGCTATCAGTATCAGTGTGTGACAGACAGTGTTGTTTGCCTTTTATTAGTCATTTTCACTTTCTTCCATGCTGGAAAAAAAACTGATTCAGGTATTCATATTCTGACTTCTAACTCAAACACTTTTTTGCTTAATTTATACTATTGGGTTTCATTTTCCTTACTGGGGTTTGTTGAAAGTGGGCAGTGATGTATTGGTAAATGTTTAACCACTAGCTCTCAAAAGAGAGAAAGAAGGAAAGAAGAAAGAGAAGGAAAGAAGAAAGAGAAAGAAAGAAAAAGAAAGAAAGAGAGAAGAAAGAAAAAAGGGAGAAAGAAGGAAAGGGAGAAACGAATGAAGGAGGAAAGGAAGAAAGGGAGAAAGAAAATGAGAAGGCAGGAAGGCAGGAAAGAAAGAAGGAAGGAAGAAAGGAAAGAAAGAAAAAAGGGAAGAAAGAAAAGAAGGAAAGAGGGAAAGAAAGAGAAAGAAAAGAAAGAGAAAGAAAGAAAGAAAGAAAGAAAGAAAGAAAGAAAGAAAGAAAGAAAGAGAAAGAAAGAAAGAAAGAAAGAGAAAGAAAGAAAGAAAGAAAGAAAGAAAGAAAGAAAGAAAGAAAGAAAGAAAGAAAGAAAGAAAGAAAGAAAGAAAGTCGGTCTCTGATTTATAGCATGTAACAATTTCTCTGCTGTGGCCAATTTGAGCTACCAATGTGACATCAACCGGCTCACAAAATTCTTGGAAATTTAACAATTGGCTCCTTCAAGCCAGCATGAACCTGCTCCAACAGAACAGTGAGGATGAATATCTGTGTGGGTTCCTGCCAAGGAGAAATGGGAAAAGTTTGGAGATTACTTTAGAGGCAGGTTTTATTACTCATAAAAAAGAGACTCAGAAGAATAAGACAATCCTTCTCTTTCTGGTATTTTTCCAACTTTTTACTATGAAAAAACATTCAGCAAATTTGAAATAATTTTATAGTAAACACATACACTTACCACCTAGATTCTATCATTGACATTTTTACTATAGCTATTAATATACTTTACACTTTATCAATCCAACAGTCCACATTATTTCATAATTCATTTCAAAGTAAATTTCATATATTAATGGCCTTCTCACTAGATATTTCAGCTTTTTAGTATTAAATAGAGTTCACTGTATTTTGTAGTTTTTCTTTTTTTCACAGGAAAATTTATAAATTAGATGTAAAAATCCTAAGTGATACATGTGTATACTTGCATAACCTGAACTCCCAACGGCATGTAGAAAAAGTTCACCCCCAAAACTTCTTTTGCTCTTTTTATAAGTTAATTCCCACCTTCTTACACAAGAGGCAACAACGTTTCTGATGTTTTTCTAAGGTAGATTAGTTTTGCCTTTTCTAGAACTTCATATGAATAGAACCATGCAATATGCACACTTTTGTATAGGGCTATCTTCATCCGGCATAAGGCTTTCAGGATTCATCTACATTGTTGTGTATGTTTTTTTTTTTTTAAATTGTTCAGCAGTATTTCATTGCATGAATATATTACAGTTTCTTTATGCATTCTCCTACGGATAGACATCTGGGATTTTTTTCCAGTTTGGACTATTTTGAATAAAACTGCTATAAACATTTTATACAAGTCTTTTTGTTAACATGTTTTTGTTTATCTTGAGTAACTACCTAAAGTGGGATTGTTGGATCATAAGAAAGATATATATTAAATTTTATAAGTGTTTGCAAAAGATATTATAACAATTTACACTTCATCAAAAATATTTGTGGGTCCCACTTGCTTTGCATTTGGCCAATATTTGATGTTGGTAGTCATTTTAATTTTAGCCATCGTAGTGGGTTTATGGTGATATCTCATGTCCTTGTTGACTAATGATGTTGAATGCTTTTCCATGTGATAATTCGTTGTTCATATATTCTTTTTTTTAAAATGAAAAGTTTACTCAAATATTTGACTTATTTTTTATTGGGCTGTTCATGTTTATATCATTAAGTTACAGGGATTATTTACATATCCTAGCTATATATTCCAGTCCTTTGTCAGATGTTTTTCAAATATTTTCTTCCAGTCTGTGACTTGCTTATTGATTTTCTTAATGATGACTTATAATAAGCAGTTTTTAATATTGGTGAAATTTAACATTTTAATCTTTTTCTTTTAGTCATTCTCTCTAAGAAATGTACTCTTTGTCCCAATTTGCTAAAGGTTTCTCCTGTTTTCATTTAAATATATTCTGTTTTAAATTTTTATATTTAGGTCTATAGTTCATCTTTATTTAATTTTGGAATATGATTTGAGATGAGGGTTGAGGCTTATTTTTTTTTTGTATGGAGTTCCAGTTTTCTTAGCACCATTTGTTAAAAGTAATATTTTATTTACTCATTGGATTGCCGTGGTGCCTTTGTAGAGAATCCAATATGCATGTAATTGTGGGTCTATGTCTGGGCTTGGTGTGATATTCTTTTAATATATTTGCCTATCTTTACTATAATAGTATACTGTCTTGATTATTGTAGCTTTACCTTTACTATTACTTCGCTGTTTTAAAAAATCACTTTTAATGATTTTAAAGATTATTATCAATATTCTAAAGCTTTTGGATTTCCACACACATTTGTAAATTCACTTGTCAATTCATAAACATAATTCTGTTGGAATTACATTCTAAATTGCATTGATTTATGGATCAATTCAGTAAGAATGGACATATTAACAATATTGAGTCTTTCCAAAAGAAACTGATTGTAAATACATAGCCAAGCAGAACAGTGAGTTGACTTGTTGCAGACAACTGTCAGTTTGGGGGATTGTTCATCTTCAAATTGAAATAAGTAATTAAAGTATAATGAAGAGGAAAAATAATCCTTATTTTGCATGCCACCTACCATCTGGCAATTTTTATCAAATGTCTTCTAGGCTGATCCTGGAATTTGGGCATGAACTTAGAAGTTTTGAGAGTCCGTATAATGTGCCTTAAAATTTGTTCCATTCCATAAATTTCAAACATGAGAAAAGATCAGCAAAATCCCCAAACAATTTTTAAAACAGCTTTAATAAATAAATACATACATAAATTTCAATAACTTCCAGGCTGGAGTGCAATGTCTGATCATAGTTCACTGTAGCCTTCAACTCCTGGATTCAAGTCGTTCTCTCACCTAAAACTCTGGAATAGCTGAGATTACAAGCAGGAGCCACTGCCTTTGGTTTAAAGTAGCTTTATTGAGATGTAATTCACAACATACAATTCATCAAAGAGTACATTTGTTCAGTAAATTCACAGGGTTGTGTAACTATGGCCAAAATCTAAGTTTAGAAAGTTATTGTCCGCATGGAAAGAAACTATTCTCATTTTCATCTTCCTCCCTCAAACCCCAGTATTCTCACCCTTGCAGCACCTGAGATGGCGTTTCCACCCTATGAATCAGAGCTACTTGGGGGATGGTAGGCCGGATCCTCTCAGTCCTAGAATAGAATTTCTGCAGTATGAGGCTGGACAGGGGTGAGACAGGGAGAATAAATGATGGCAGCCTGTGCCTTCTAGAGCAAACTGGAGCCTCAGGCTGGGAGGTGGAAAAAGGGGGACCCTTGTCTTCCTGGCTGCACCTGCCTGGAGTAGAGCACCCAGGGTAGAGCTTTCAAAACATGAAGCTGAATGTGAGTGACAAGGGAGTGGGTCATGATTCAAATGCCATAGACTTTCACTTGTATTAAAAGAAAATTTGGCTGATTTTCTTGAATGCATGTTTCTCCATTTGCTGTATGCCCTTAAGGACAATTTCCAGAGGTTTTAGCCATTAAAAAAAAATACATGTATACAATTTCTACCAGTTAAGTTGTTTTGCTGAAACACAGAGGCCACTGAACTCCTTACTATGTTATTCTGAAGTCTCAAAATATTTTTTGGTCATCCTTAAAGATATCTCTGCCAGGTTAAAAATGAAGTCTTTTACTAAATCCCCACTCATTCGCTCCATGATCCTCACAATGGTGTGTGTGTGTGTGTGTGTGTGTATACACACACACACACACACACACACACACATATTTACATATAAAATATATATGTTTATTTTATATATATATGTATGTATGTGTATATATATATATATTTATATATATTAGCTCCTTAAACATGAAGGAAGATGTGGTGACATGCCAAGCCCTTTCCTACCACAGGGGTTTTGCCTGCATTATTGTTCTTGTTGGAACAATCACTCCTTTCTGCAAAGACCTTCCATTCTCACCTCCTTAAGTTCTTACTTTTTGAATCTCAGGTTAAATATCAATTTCTTGAGCAATGAAGCATTTCTTCGCTCACTAACACTACATCAGTGACTCCTTTATGGTTTTACAGCTTTTTGCACGTTCACTAGCCATTTACAGATTTTTACAATTTTCTTTTGCAGCACCCACCTATCAGAGAGTGGAATAACTTCTGTGATTATTTGATTAAACTCTCTCTTCCCCACTACACTGTAAGCTTCTGATAGCAAGGATAGTTTCTATTTTCTATCAGTGCGCATAGCATGCCATAGTAATTTGTGGAATGAATGAATTAACATGAATAAATTTGATGTGGGTTATATGTGTGTGTGTGTGTATATATATATATATATATATATATATATAAAAACATATGTATAAATATATGATGTTATATCTTTATTTTATAATATATAAAAACATGTATATATAAAACATATGATGTCTGTATGTATATGTAAAATAAATATAAACATATTTCTGAATAACATTCAGAGATGTTTTCACTCATACTCTCACCATTCAATATTTGTGGAATGAATAAATGAAAATGAATGAATTATATATGGGTTATATATATATATATATAGATAGGTAGAAACATATATATAAACTAGTATATATAGACACACGTATATTTCTGAATAACATCCAAAGATGTTTTCACTCATACTCTTACCATTCAATTTGTGGAATGAATGAATAAAAATGAATGAATTATATGTGGGTTTTATATATACAAATAGAAACATATAAATTAATATATATAAAAACATATATTTGTGAATAAACATTCAGAAGTTTTCCATTCATACTCTTGCCAGCACCATGACTGTGTATAACTCTGCCTGCATCTTATTGGGTAGCAATCAAGTACCATTCTTGTAAATGTTGGGACTAGTATTATTTTACTTATCTATTTATTTATTTATTTAGTTAGAGATGGGGTATCACTTTATCACCCAGCTGAAGTGCAGCAGTGACGTGATCATAGTTCACTGCATCCTCAAGTTCCCAGGCTCAAGCGATCCTCCAGCCTTGGCCTCCCAAAGTGTTGAAATTACAGGTATGAGCCACTATATCCAGCTGGAACTAATATTAAAAAGCATTTTAATATGCTTTTTTGTGATTTGATAATGAGTTGAATAGCTTTTGCATGTTCACTGGCCATTTACAGATTGTTGTCATCTGTGTATTGTCTTTTCATGCCTTCATTCATTCTCGCTGCTGCTGGCTACTTGCTGGTCTTTCCTAAGTGTCTAAGGATCTGACTCTGCCAGAGGGTGCAACTCTTGCTTCTGGCCTTCCTCCCCATCCAGCTGTAATATCCCACAGCCACTTAGCCAGTGTTGTTTAGGACTGATGCTCTCTTGGGTTAGTGAGGAATCAAGTGAAGGGCAGTACATTCTTCCCTGTCAAGTTTTGTATTTTTGTTTTTTGGCTTGTTTGTTTGTTGTTGATGATGCCTATCTCTGTCTGCCTGCTTCTCCTTGGTTTCCGGCGTATTTCAATTCCTATCAATCTCCTGCCTTCTAGATAGTTGCATAATGTTGACGCTGGCCTGTCTTTTGATTTCTGTTGGCACCTCTATTTTGCTTCTCCTCCTTCACTAAGCTCCAGCCTCTTGTGTATTTTGCTTTTATTTCTCCTAGGTTCTTTCTTCTTTTTCCTTGATTGGCAGCCATAAGAGCCCACTTAGACAATAGCATAGATCATCTGGCAGCATTTGTCCTTAAGTATGGAACAGAGGAGTATATCACGGTGGAGTGATGCAATGAATTGGACAAAAGTTCAGGTCACAAAATTGAAAAATCCTGGGGAAATATAGTCAAGAGTAATATTTCGTTTAGCATTACTCTTGCTATCTAATTAATGTCAATCAGGATCAATTCCATTAAAATGGTCCCCCATAGGCCAGTGGACAGAAATTCCTAGCTGAATATGGAGGAATCTTTTGAATTACTTGCTGCTGCCAGACCCTTCGTTTCAATCCCTCATTTACTGCCCCAGTGTTTGAATTAATGGATGTGGTTCATCAATTCTGGCATTTTGAATTGGCAGATGTGGGTTAAAATAAATAATCTGAAGCTCTCCTTCTTTGAGTCTAGTTAGCATTGACTTCCCTTAGGACTATGCTTCTTAACTTATGATTAACAATTATTTCAGAACTTCTATTAATACATATCCCTATTATTGATTAGCACTCAGATCTGCTTAGTTTTCACTTATCAGTGATCCCTTCTGTGGCCTGCAGTGCTCAGGAATATTTCTTGAAAATTTATAATAGAAGAGATCAGACTCTGAAAGGATACTAGGCAATTCTAGAACAATAAAATTATAGTACTTTGATCTGCAACTTCTAGTGCTCTTGGGAAAAAGTGGGACAAGTGTGTCATTTCCAATTCCTTTATTGAACATATACTTGGTGAATATCCATGACTATAGTATAAAGGAAATAAAAATTTGGGCAAAATGTGAATTTTGCCTTCATGGAAATCACAGCTTAAAATTATATTTATGGAAAAAATTTATAATGGTATATAAACTGTGTTCTATTCTGTAATAGAAATATAAACAAATGCTTTATTTACCAGCCTGGGCAACATAGTGAGACCCCATCTTTATTAGTTAATTTTTGCACTGCTCATAAAGACATACTTGAGACTGGGTAACTTATAAAGAAAAAGAGGTTTAATGAACTCACAGTTCCATCTGGCTGGGCAGACCTTACAATCATGGTGGAAGGTGAAGGGCACGTCTTACACTGGTGGCAGGCAAAAGAGAGAATTAGAGCCAAGCAGAAGGGGTTTTCCTTCATAAAACCATCAGATCTTGTGAGACTTATTCACTACCACAAGAACAGTATGAAGAAAACCGCCCCCATTATCTCCCACTGGCTTCCCCCAACAACATTTAGGAATTGTGGTAGCCACAATTCAAGATGAGATTTGGGTGGGGACACAGCCAAACCATGTCACTGTCTCTAAAAAAAAAAAAAAAAAATGAACTGGGTATGGTGGTGCACATCTGTAGTCCTAGCCACTTGGGAGACTGAGATGGGAGGATCACTCAAGCCTGTTAGGCCAAGGTTGTAATGAGCATGATTACCCCACTGTACTCCAGTCTGAATGACAAAGTCAGACTCTGTCTCAAAAAAGAAAAAAGGCTTCATTCATTCATTCAATAAATATTATTGAGTGGTCTACCAGAGTCTGAAGATAAATAAGGGTTTTGTTCATAAGACCTATAGGTAAGGGAGAGATGGCTTACATTTGCAAAAATTAGAGAAGCCTTCTCTAAGAGGTGGCTTACACCTGTAATCATGGCACTTTGGGGAGCCGAGGCAGGCAGATCACCAAGTCAGGAGTTTGAGACCAGCCTGACCAACATGGTGAAACCCCATCTCTACAAAAAATACAAAAATTAGCTGGGCATAGTGGTGCCCACCTGTAGTTCCAGATACTCAGGAGACAGAGGCAGGAGAATTACTTGAACTGGGGAGGTGGTGGTTGCAGTGAGCCGAGATCATGCCACCGTACTCCAGCCTGGGTGACAGAGCAAGACTCCATCTCGAAACGAAAGAAAGAAAGAAAGAAAGAAAGAAAGAAAGAAAGAAAGAAAGAAAGAAAGAAAGAAAGAAAGAAAGAAGGGAGGGAGGGAGGGAGGGAGGGAGGGAGGGAAGGAAGGAAGGAAGGAAGGAAGGAAGGAAGGAAGAAAGAGAGAGAGAGGTGGCATTTAAGAGGGTCCTTAAAGTAATCTTTGTCCATGTAGAAAGACATTTCGGGAAAAGGGAATAAGGACAGGCATGAGGATCAGATAGGCCAGGCATGTTCACCAAATGGCTGCCAGGTTTTTTGAGTTTGAGCTTAGAGAAACAAAGAGGCAGAATAGGAGGAAACCCCAAGAAATTAAGTTAAGGTCAGATTATGGAAAGCCTTATTGTCCGCCTATCCATCCATCCATCCATCAACCCATCCATCCATCCATCTATCCAACCATCCAGTAAACAACCTGATGTGAAGCTGCCATTGAAGAAACTGATTACAAAGCAGCAAAGGAACAAAATTTGTGGTGGAATATGTGAAGGCTTTAGAATATGTAGCTTGAATTACATGTGGCTGAGCAGGGTTCATTTTCAAGAGGGTGAGTTATTTGCCTTTACTACTTCACCCTGTGTCCTCTTTGGGGACTGTATGTTCTTCACCGTTGGAAATGAAAGACTCAGACTCATAGTCAATGCAGGATGCTGCCAATGTTTCTGAGAAATAATCAGCTTCTCTCAAGTAGGTGAAAAATTGGCAGCCTCCAATTTCAGCTTCTCAAAAAATGCCAAGTAGTTTTTCACCACCTTTTAATTTGTGACACTAGACAACAGAGACAACCTGCTTGGTAGGATTTAAGGTAGACAAAGTACATATCCTTTAAGGTCTACAGCTGATATCCTTTAAGGTCTACAGTGACTCCACTTTAAAGCTCAGACTCAAGGCCATTCGGTCTTGCTGTCTTCTCATCCTTCAATCCCCTGCTACACTCAAAATGCGAATTCCCCCTGGTCAACAGTACTCTTACACCAAGTCATCCTCTTCCCTCATGCCACTCTTCAATTCTATTGCTGGCCTCCAATTAATCTGTTTTTCTGAGACCTCTTTTATCCTCTTTTCATCCATGTCATTGCATTCTTATGGCCTTGTATTAGTCTATTTTCACACAGCTATAAAGAACTACCTGAGACTGAGTAATTTATGAAGAAAAAAGATTTAATTGACTCACAGTTCTGCAGGCTTAACAGGAGCATGATTGGAAGGCCTCAGGAAGCTTACAATCCTGGGAGAAGGCAAAGGGGAAGCAAGCGCCTTCTTCCTGTGGTGGCAGGAGAGAAAGAGACAGTGAAGGGGGAAGTGCCACACACTTTTAAATAAACAGATCTCATGAGAGCTCACTCACTATCACGAGAACAGCAATAGGGAAACCGCCCTCAAGATCCAGTCACCTCCCACCAGGTCCCTCCTCCACTTTGACATGAGATTTGGGTGGGGACACAAATCCAAAGCATATTAGGCCTCAACTCTTTCCCTACCTAGCCTACACATTCTAATGCCTTCTAGAATTATGTCAACCACTTGACATAATTCTAGTGTATTATGTCAACCACTTGAGTGCCGCCATATTCAGCATCCTAATTTCCTTCTATTTCTATTGCACTCTTACCTCAAACCTTAATCTTCAATCAAGCCATATACTTGCTTTCTCTCTTTCTAAAGTGCTGATGAGAAAACCACAAAACTGGGTGGATTTATGCCACTGTATGTATATACCTGTTTTCCAGCCTTTAGGTGAGGAGTTCCAATTTCCTAAAGGTATAATATCAACATAAATTATTTGAAATTCTTTTGCTTAGGAGATTTGTCTATTCTCCTTTATTAGTTTATTTATTCAGTCATTTATTTATATCACTATAGACCCATTGATGTTTCTTCTGCACTTTGGCTGATAATCCAATACTACTTAATTTTGCTCAAATTGTTTTGGCTTTGGCCATTGGGAGCTCTTTCATTTAGCTCCAGGGTCCCTTTGACATGCACCCAAAATTGTGTGTGTTTGTGTATATCACTATAGACCCATTGATGTTTCTTCTGCACTTTGGCTGATAATCCAATACTACTTAATTTTGCTCAAATTGTTTTGGCTTTGGCCATTGGGAGCTCTTTCATTTAGCTCCAGGGTCCCTTTGACATGCACCCAAAATTGTGTGTGTTTGTGTATATCACTATAGACCCATTGATGTTTCTTCTGCACTTTGGCTGATAATCCAATACTACTTAATTTTGCTCAAATTGTTTTGGCTTTGGCCATTGGGAGCTCTTTCATTTAGCTCCAGGGTCCCTTTGACATGCACCCAAAATTGTGTGTGTTTGTGTGTGCATATGTTTGAGTGCTTCTTTACATACTGGTATTACAAGATGTTCCAGATTCATCTTGCGTATTTTCTTCCCTACTCCTAGATTCAGCCATTTTCCTCAAGGAGCCATTTTATTCTTCCTTTTTTTAAAGCATTGTATTAGAAATCAAGATTTGGGCAGTTGGTGTGCTCTCTGCTACTGGGCTATCATGGTTCCCAGGCTCTCTAATCTGACAGAGTGCATGTGTTCACGTGTATGCAAGTGCACACATGCACACATACACAATTTGGTGTATGTACACATACTTATAATATTTCTAATGTATTAATATTTATCTATATTAAGTTGAACATGAGTTCATACTTATGGTCTCAAAGGAGCCAAGTACCACATGGTTAATTCCAGTCCTACCCTCTTTCTTCTCTATAATCTTCTACTCCAACAGTGAAAAATCTGGTTTCTACCATTCATCATCCATTTATTTGTCTATGTATAGCGGTTTCTAAACTGGTAACCTATACATTGGGTTGGAAAAAGCTTCATCCAACTAGAGCATGGTGCTTGTATACCATTTCTTTTGCCTTTTGTTTTACAGCATCCATTTATTTCCAACATTATTTAGGTCAGCACCTTTTCCCCATCCCATTCAGTAAGTTTGTTTCATTTATTTGTAATGCAGTTTTATTCTCTTGCCCCAGTCTGCCTTCTTTTCTGAAATTCCAATATCTCCTAAGTTAACTTTTTTAAAAAATTGCACAAATTAAAGTTTACTACTTGTTCTATAAAGTCCTGTTTTTTTTTTACATCACCCCTCAGAGTTAACAACTATCCTGATTTTCTCTTTAACATTCTTTTGCTTAAAAAAATGATTTTCTCCATATATCTTTAAAATGTTTTGCCTCTTTTTGTACCTATGAAAACATAATGATAAATTATTTCTTTGGTGACTTGCTTGTTTTTGAGTTTTTTTTTTTAAGAAAAAAAGAAAGAAAGAAAAAAAGAATAATAATAAAAAAAAGAATGAAGGAGAGGAATAAAGAGGAAGAGGAAGAGGGAGAGAGAACGGGGGTGTTGCTTTATTGCCTGGGTTAGAATGCAGTCTAAAAATGGGTATGCCTATAACTGTGCTTAATACTGGAGACACGAAAAAAATGAGGGAGGAAAATAACAAACAAGCAGCTAACCAATATTTCATTTAAACCTGTAAGTAGGTGTGATGTGGTACTGATAAGAGTGTGTATTTTGTGTATTTAAAGTGGAGAGTTCTATAAATGTTAATTAAGTTTACTTGTTCTGGATCTGAGTTCAAGTCCTGGATGTCGTTGTTAATTTTCTGTCTCATTGATCTGTCTAATATTGATGTTGAAGTCTCCCACTATTATTGGGAAACTTAATATATGTGAGTTTAATACTGCCATTTAATGTTAGCTGGCTGTTTTGCCCATTAGTTGATGTAAATTCTTCATTATATTGATGCTCTTTACTTTTTGGTATTTTTGGTATTTTTTAGAAAGGCTGATACTGGTTGTTCCTTTCTATGTGTAGTGGTTCTTTCAGAAGCTCTTGTAAAGCAGGCCTGGTGGTGATGAAATCTCTGAGTGCTTGCTTGTTCACAAAAAATTTTATTTTTCCTTCGCTTATGAAGCTTAGTTTGGCTGGATGTGTAATTCTCGGTTGGAAGTTCTTTTCTTTAAGGATGTTGAATATTGGCCCCCACTGTCTTCTGGCTTGTAGGGTTTCTGCTGCGAGATCTGCTGTGAGTCTGATGGGCTTCCCTTTATAGGTAACCTGACCTTTCTCTCTGGCTGCCCTTAGTATTTTCTCCTTCATTTCGACCCTGGTGAATCTGACGATTATGTGCCTTGAGGTTGGTCTTCTTGAGGAATCTCTTTGTGGTGTTCTCTGTATTACCTGGAGTTGTATATTGTCCTGTCTTGCTAGGTTGGGAAAGTTTTCCTGAATAATATCCTGAAGCGTATTTTCCAGCTTGGATTGATTCTCTTCGTCACATTCAGGTACACCTATCAAACGTAGATTAGGTCTTTTCACATAGTCCCATATTTCTTGGAGACTTTGATCGTTCCTTTTATCCTTTTTTTCTCTAATCTTGCCTTCTCGTTTTATTTCATTAAGTTGGTCTTCGACCTCTGATATCCTT